>NW_023397450.1:357243-657243 GCF_011125445.2 Fundulus heteroclitus | reverse complement strand
AACTAGTTCAAAATGTTGCACATTATGTGACAGCAAACTGGTCCCATAGTGGCAGTCTCTCTGAGCAGAGGGAATTTTGCTACAATTAAACCTTTATGATGCAACTGGTTCATAAAACTTTTAAATCGTCCTTTTATTATATTATCTCTCTTGAAAAATTTAAAAATGTATAAATGTAACTTGTTCATTGCCTGTTTGCTGTCTGCTTGCCCTCATTATATGTCATGTAAACCAGAGTGGCCAAAGAGAAATTTCGCCACATGGTAACAATAAAGACTCTGAATCTACCATGTCTCTACATGGTTATAACGGACCTTAAATGGCAACAGATTCTCTGAATAATACTTTGTCGTCTCCATCTGTTTGATGTAAGGAAAATAAATCATACTAGAAGTGTCCTTAAATGTTAAACAAGACATTAGTTGAAGCTCTTTTCCACAGCTCGCCACAATAGGCTAGGTAATTTCATAGTGCTGTTCAATAAATGTACAAGTATGACCAAGTCATATTTAAGGGTTAGTTTACTACAGAAAAGTTCACAATTTTTCATGGACAGAATGCTAGCCCAACTTGAAAAGCCTTTGCTAGCTTCAATACTGTCATGGCCATGCTTTGTATTTCTTTAAAAACAGTAAATGGGTCTATAGTAGTTACTTTTTATTTGTTATTCTTGACTGAAACACACAGAACACACACTACACTACAATAAGTTTTAAGTGGAACTATATAGGGGAGATTGGGGACTGTTGCAACACTTTTTTCTTTTCTCTCAGTTACTCCGAGATGATTGGCTCTAGACCAACCATTATATATATATATATATATATATATATATATATATATATATATATATATATCAAGTGCGTCAAAACACGCACTCCATTCCCTGATGTTTTTTCCCCCGCCGCGCTTTCCGGACTGTGTTTCTTTTACCCTCTGCGCTTTCCGTAGTTTCAAGAGTGCTAGAAAACTGTAGCAAAACAGACCCACGCTGCGCGTGAGCGCAAGGTTTCTTTTATCCTCGGACACATGCGACTTTGGGCTTTTTTTTAAAAGCGCTTCTAAATTTCATGAGTCACGGGTTGCGTTTTTTTTGGGCAGGTTTCTGAAAGTTGTTGTTGTTGTTGTTGTTGTTTATTTTGGAACATGATATGATTTAACAATGTTTACATTTAATACTTCATAAACATACATCATGTTTCAAAAAGGAGTAGGATGAAGCATAAGCTTATTAAGCCCTACCCCTCAGTTACATGTGTCATGGAGGTAAAGGACAAATATTTACAGTAAAACAAACAAACAGTATACCAACTTTTTATATATATTACTCTTTTTTGTATTCATCAAAAATACTTTTCTTATATTCTTTTTTGAATTGCTGGGTGCTTTTACATTGTTTAATGTTTTCAGGCAAGCTGTTCCAGAGCTTCACTCCGCTAATTGATAAACTAAAACTTCTTTTTGTTGTTCGAACATACTTACTTTTAAAATTTATTTTTCCTCTTAAATTATACCATCCATCAGAAAACACTTGTTGTATGTGCGCAGGAAGTAGGTTATTTCTTGCTTTATAAAGGATTTGAGCAGTTCTAAAATTGATCAGATCTACAAATTTGAGAACTCTTAAATCAAGGAAGAAACAGTGGGTGTGATCTCTAAAATGTTTGTTATTCGTTACTCGTATTGCTTTCTTTTGCATAATAATCAATGGTTGAATGTTTGTTTTGTAAGTGTGACCCCACACTTCAACGCAATAGGTTAGATAAGGCTGAAATAATGAGCAGTATAATGTGTGTAAAGCTTGTTTGGTTAGAATGTGCCGGACTTTATTTATAACAGCCAAACATCTGGCCAGCTTTGACCGGACGTGCTGTATATGTCCCTTCCAACTAATTTTATTATCTAAAATGACACCTAAAAATTTTATTTCATAAACTAATTCTAATTCTACATCATCAATACTTAACCTTTAAGTTTCAAATTGTCCCTTTTTTTTCAAATTTAACGATAGTTTATTTATATCACACCATCTCTTTATTTTAATCAATTCTTGTGTGACTAGCGCAAGTGTCTGTTTAAAATAAGTGAAATCGCTTATTTGGGCTCTAAAATATGTGACGAAATAGGGGTTATTATGAGACCTGTCTGCACTACATTTGAGTGTACCCAGCTGAAATATCCCTCCGCCATAGGAGCTGACGGTAGTAAAGGCAGACAGAGCAACTCTGCCCGTATTTTCTGCAGTTCACGGTGCAATAACCGGTGATAACTGCTGAAAGTAGATTACATGGTGCAGAATACCATGTCTATCTTTGTTTAAGAGGCAAAAACAATATATCGGCATGAAAACAGGTATTTATTTACACATTTGTTTACACACTGTGTAAACATCAGGTCGTCATGATAAGTCATATAGCCATTATAGTCCAGAGTTTAACATTTGGCACCAGGATGTTTTCATTCCAATTCTGAAAAGGGCTTGAAAAATAACAAAATAAAAAAAAAATGTGTACAAGCATGTATTTTATTAGTGTCATTTATTGCAAAATTGCATATTAAAATGCCCAAACAGGCTATTACACTTTCAGAAATAAAAGGATAAAATATGCGATTAATTTGCGATTAATCTCGAGTTAACTATCGACATTATGCGATTAATCGCGATTAAAATTTTTAATCGTTTGACAGCACTAATATATATATATATATTAAATTTACATCCTTTTGCTGACTGTCAATACCATTTAAATACAATTATTTATTATTCTTTAATTTACACCAGTGGTCAGGACAGTTTGACAAAAATACCACACATGAAAAAAATTAACTTTCATACCCCCAAAACAGATCCCCCCCCCCCCCCCAGATACATCTGGAATGTATCTTTTGTCCTGTTGGTGAGGGGGAGGGTCCTAGTGGGGTCATGCAGTCTCACAGTCATCAATCTAGCATGTTTGTGATTGGGGGAATTAACGTTTACACCATTCCCAGAAGCTCTTCAACGAAAGCTTTTGTAACTCCATTGCAATAATGCTAAAAGCCTCGTCATTTTGTCTACATGCCAACAATCCTGGCTTAGTCTCATGAAAGAAAAGGTGAACATCAAGCACAACATTTTTATACACTTCAGACCAGGTGGTTCTTGCAGTTGAATAGTCATTGTCTCTGGTGTGGTGCATCAGAACCAAAATGACTGGTTTACCCGACGTAGACACTGAAAAAGAAGACAGGTGTGATTAGATCACATTCTAGGATTATAACTTTTTCACTTGCTTATTAAGATCCTTAATTACAGACAGAGAAATACTCTGTAATATATAAATCTGAAACCAAATGTCAGGTCTGATTCGAGAAATAATGGATTTTTTTTTGTAACAAATTAAAAAGACTATCTTGCAGTGGACTGTAGCCTTGCAGCATGCAACCCTACCCATTGAACAAAGCTCCAAGCCTCTTGAAAAGTTCTATCCTCAGACTTGGACCTTTTTTCCCATGAAAGTAAAGCCAGAGGAACATGAAATCCCCCATTTGGAAACACAGTGGACATTTGAGCTCTAATGGAAAAGGACCTATTTTCAAGCACAACAACTAAAGAACAATTGTTTTGATTTTTACATTTTTGGGGGGGATTTCCCTGGGGAGAAGGCCCAAGAAAACCTTCAAAGGGACGTACCCAGGGAGCATCACCATCAGATTTCTGACCTACCACATCTTGGCTCTTTTTAATTTGGAGAAACAACATATTGAGGATGTCTTAGGGTGACTGAGCTCTTCCCTCTGTTTCTAAGGGTAAGTCCAGGTAAGGAGAATGCTCATCCAAATCCCTCATTAGTGAGCAGTGGTGGGTAAGTTACTGATTCCCAAAAAGTAACCAAGTTACTAATTAAGCTACTTCAGAGTTATGAGAGTAACTAGTTAATAGGCAAAGAAACTATGCAGTTACTTTTTACGATCTAAGATGTCAACAAATTTGACTTTGCTGGTATTGGAACTTTAAATACTATTATCAAATATGAAATGCATGATGATTAATTAAGTTTACTTGTAGTAGATTAGTGTGCAATGAAAACATTGTACACCAATCTATACAATCTAATTGTGTGGTGAATCAAGAGTTAAGACACCTATTGACAACAATATATATAAATTATTGTTATTATTATTATGTTCAGTGTTTAGAATAAAAGAACAAAAAAACATATGAGATGTTTTAAAACTTCATAATTGTTAAACATTAACAGGCTACAACAGGCTATAAAATGGGTTGAGTGATAAAAAGAAATGGTTTTAAAGCAATATAATAACATAAAATACACTTATAAAATACACGTAATAAAATTACATAGGGGTCACATCAGTCACATCATTCCAGACAACAGTTAGTTAGAATGTAATTCAAGTATTTTTGTGATTATGACAATAATCCATGGCACCATACCACTGAAGAAATAAGGTGCAAAACTTAGATATTTATGCACTCTAGTTGTAAATATAACCTAAAACAAACAACAAGAGTATGAGCGCTGGCTTATTTTTGACCATACATCAAAAACCCAAACAACACCTCATGCTAACTAACATCTCTCCGTTTACTGTATGTGCCCCATGGAATTATCTATGCATGGGGCACATTTTATCTTTGACTTAGACAAACTTAAGCTTTCATCTTCCTAAACTCTCTGAGGCTACATCCACACGAAGCCAAATAAGATATCTGCACAGAAAAAATTGAGTGTAAAGACGAAATCACCTCAAGCAGGAGGAGAAATAATAAACTTTTTAACATCTAAGCCTGGCCTGCAAGTGGCAGACATATTACTGAAGTCAAAGAAAGAATATAGTTTCAAAGATCGCCATTGTTGCTGTTGTTGGCTAGATTAAGGAGTGTATAGCCCCATTTACATTACCCTTGTAAGACCGATCCATGCCGAGACCAGTCCGAGCTTGGATCAGTTAACCAAGCCGAGCCGACCGTTTACACACCAAGCTTATCTCGGTTCTTTGGTCTCCTCGCCTCCTAGTGGCAATTTGCGGTACTGCTGCTCTCTGGGATTGAAGGCGGAACCAAGCAAATCAAAATGGCGGCGCCCGTAATATTCAAGATGTTATGCTTGATATTGTGATATTTCGGTGTTTGCGGAGAAGGCAACCATTGGTGAATTTACTTGAGAGAGTTGGCTTTTGGGAAGTGGATGAAACAAACAAACGTCTAATAAGGATTTACAGACGCCGGAAACAATGACAGACGCTGAGGTTCATCACGCTGGTAAGCAGAATCATCTCTGGAAACCGTGTGACACGGTAAGGAAGCTAGTATTATTATGAATGTCTGAAATTTGTCTGAATGGAGTGTGAATCAGGATGTGCAGTCAGACTGCCGGAAAAACCGCGGACACTGTCAGCTGACTGTAAGGGGATGACGCGGTCTGCTCATGCGTTCTTCGTTATCAGATAACCGGGATAAAAAAAAACAGTCTGAGACCACCCCAGTAACTGGTCTGCATTTAGCACGGTCCGGTTATGTCTAGCGCGGTTCAGTTCAGTCTGCTGACCATTTACACACGAGAGTTATCTCGGTTACCGAGTTCGGACTGGTCTCGGCTCCGTTAAATAAGTGTAGTGTAAACGGGCCTTCTGCGTGTTAAGGGAGAGACGAGGCCTATTTTGGCTCTCAGGCACCAACATGCCAGTGTTGGTTAAGTCTGAAACCACCAACTCCCGGCACTATATCTGAAAGAAACCAAAGTCACTCCTGTGGTTATTTTTTAACAACATTACTGCCAACACTGTGGGTGAGTTCCAAAACATAGAAAATCAAGAGCTTTGCTTGTTGGCTCAGCTAATTTTACACCACAATAGACCAGAGGACCACTTAGATTGCTATAGATGATGCAACAGTCTATTTGTTTGCTTAATTCAACCCTAAGATCACACCAATTCACCTGAACTGAGATTGAGAGAGAAAGAAAAAAAAACCTGAACATATTAACTAGTTTCTTATTTATGTTTTATGTGTCTAAGTGTCACTAAGAAGTTTTCTTCTTTTAACAGTATAGACAAAAACATGTTTTTATTTGTCAGGACTGCACTTAAGTGACAACCTGTGAGCCCATTTTCTTGTTCAAACAAATTTCCAAATAAACTTTTAGTTGTGACTCCTGTACTGACAGAAATAATTTCCATTACCTCTTTTATTTGCCATGCATGACTCCACGTCTGATCCAACCCGGGATGTGATTGGACAGAAGAGAATGATGACATAACAGTCTTCCAGTGATGTTTCCTCCACACGAGTTGATTGCAAATTTAACCTTACTAATTTCTTCTTTACTTGATCATGAGCCCCAAAAGTCTCACCAGTGCATATATAGGAAACCTTCAGTCTCTTTGGTAGTGACACAGAGGTATTCTCTGAAAAAGACAAACAGTTGCCATTTGACTGTGGGGAAAATACAGTCGCAAGGTTGTAAGTTTGAATCCAAGTTCCCCCACCACATTAAAAGTGAATTTGGGCAAGATACTGGGTTTCAAGTCATCTACTATATGACTTTAATTAGACACATTATCTAGCAATGGGAGCTGTAAAATTTTCTTTTTTAACCTTCATCTCTACAGGCTCTCATGAATACTGCTGTATAATTTTTTCAGTTAAACCAGGAGTTAAAAAACATTCCACAACATGTGGGCACAGTGATAAATGTTAGACTGGTGATTTAACTGTCCACTGACAGGTACATTTACGTACCTTGCGATCTGTTCCCTACAGAGAGAACAGAGAAATACTTAAAAATATAAACTAGAAGTGTAATCGTACATAGAATAATACCATAATATATTTTTAGATATTATTATTATTATTATTATTATTATTATTATTATTATTATTATTATTATTATTATTATTATTATTATTATTATTGTTATGGTTGAGTTTTGGTTTGGCTTTGTTTTTCTGTTATTTTCATTTTTTCATCTCTTTTGGGTTAGGTTTGACTTTATTTATTGTTAGTTTTCAGTCATCAGTTATTTTCTGTCAATTTTCACTTCACCTCCTCAGCAGTCAGTCACACCTGATAATCATTTACCAGTCAATTAGCCAGACCCTTGTTCCACCTGTGAAGTGCTCTATTTAAACCTCCCTCTGCCTTCAGTTCAGCACTGGGCCGTCATCATTCCACACCTCTCCATGCCAGTCCCTGTTTTTGCCTTGGAAGATTTGTTTTTCTTGTTTAAGGTTAGTCCTGCCAGTTTTCTATAGACTCTTACTTTGCTGTTTGTCCCTGGAGAAGTTCTGCTCTGTGTCCTGGTGTCTCCAGAGAACTGCTAACTGGACTAGCCATCCTGGAAAGGCTCTGCTCTGTGCTCTGGTGTCTCCTAAGTTCTGCAAACCTGACTAGCCGCCCTGGAGAAGCTCAGCTCTGTGCCCTGGTGTCTCCAACAAACTGCTAACCTGTTGTGGCTACGGGGCCTGCTAGCCGAGCAGTACTAAGCTTTCCCTGCTGCCTGGATAGTCGTGACTCTCTCTCACTCCGGGCCGTCAGCTCCTGCCATCATCTACATCCCTGACTTTCTGCAGTCCTGAACCTCCGGTCTTCATCACTCACCACCCAGCATACTTCTTTCAATAAAGACTCAAACTTTTAGTTCCGTGTGTGCGTCCTGAGTTCATCGGTAAACAAAACCCTGACAATTATTATTACAAATTAATAATAATAATAAACCACGTAAAATAAATTGACTGGTGATCTCTGTGTACTGTTACACACGTGTTGCAAAATAACCTGAAGTAAACAACTTTACATACCTCTTTGTTTGCTTCCCTGTTTTTCATCCTGCACACAAAATGAACACAATTACCAATAAAAAGTGAAATAATTTATACACGGCTGTCAGCTTTAGCATAAGCAAAGATAATTTAACTATTTGAGCTGGTGGCAGGCTCATTAAAATTGTTTGAACCTTCAGAGTCATATAAAATTCAATCAAACAAATTTAGGATCAAGAACAAAAAACTGAGCATCAACATTAAGTAGAAGTCTGATTAGTTCTGAAATAACAGAATTACATTGTTTCGCCTCTGCCTGCTGTTTTCACAGCTGCCATGTTCAGGTGATTATTTTAAATGCTGTTGTTGGTTACTGTTTATAAACACTATCTGGTCATTTAACGTCACAACTGTATTTAAGGTACAAGAATTTTAAGATACACTTACATTTTCTCACAAATTGATGGTGCCCCTTATATATTAATACCACTGTGTCACTACCTGATCGGACCCCTGAGCTGTCTACAAGACTGCCTGACTGTAATGTCTAAATTAGAAATGCATTCATGTAAAGGCCCCCACATTCTCGGATGTAGTTCACTCAGCGGAGGTCCGTAGGAATTTGTGACAAGAAATGTAGGCAACAGTACGCTCGACAATGAAGGGTAAGACATCAGCGGAGAGTCAGTGTGGAGTCCACCAACCTCACTGTATGGGCACAGTACTCCTGAGTATGTGGGAACCTTTAATCAGCCTGTGTGAGTATGCGCTACCAACAGTAAATCTAGTAAGTTAATTCAATATAGAAGTTCTGTTTAGTTTGGCCTTATGTTAGAAACAGGGCAGTGTAGTCCAACTACTCTATTCTCCCGACAGAGACGGATAGACAGCTGTGGACGTGGAGGAGTGGAGTGATGCTACACACTTTAAAAGAATATTTGGTGTACCTTATATGTGGACAAAGACACACACAGACATATTAATTCATGGTGCGCCTTATAATCCGGTATGCTTTGTGGTCCGAAAAATACGGTAGTTACTGTTTATCCATCCTGGCAGAAAAAACAGTGTTTTGAACTCCTGTTTTCAAACCACCTAATAGAAGCAAAAACTAACTTGATGAATAACTACTGTGTACTGCATTAATTTGAATATGTACAGAATAGAGGCAAGTAGTATATAAGGTGGATAATGTTGCCAATGCCTTAAAAAACTATTCATAATATTTAGGCCCGAGCAGCGAAGCGCTGCGAAGGCCTATTGTTTCTGTGTTGTTTCTTATTATTTTTATTCTGCCCCCCTAAAGAGGGGCCTTTTTGGGGGCTTTATCATACTCAAAAACTCACCAAACTTTGCAGGTGCATGGTGACTTTTTAAAAATTTTGTATTTTAAGGTCGTCCCAAAAATCAAAAGAAAAATGCCTCAACGGCGCCACCTAGCAATTTTCAAAGGACCCTTTGCTATTCACTTACTTCATCGTAGAGACATGAGATTTGGAACAGTGGTAGAGCTCACCAAGACGCTCAGAATTTACAATTAATGTCATAGTGCAAATATCACAGGAAGTCGGCCATTTTAGATTGAAAGTCTGATTTTGACCCCATTTTTGACGTGTACAGCAGTGGTATTTGATCGAACTCCTCCTAGAGATTTTGAGCGAGCGGCTTGAAACTCGGTCAGTCTGATCATAAGGCATGGCCAATTAAAAGTTATCAAAACGGTGAGTTTTTGAGCTTGTTGAAGGGGCATTCGCAGGGGTCAAAGTTCACCTACTCGCCACAAAAAATAAAACTGTTATATCTCCTACACAGAAACACACAGAGGCACCAAACTTTCTGTGATTGATCATCATCGTGTCTTCTTTAATATCCAATGGTCAAATGATGACATCACTTAGGCCACGCCCCCTGACAACAGGAAGTGTCATGTTTTATTGTTAACAGTCGCTATGTTACCCCTCTGAGCTAATCAACATGAAACTGTGTCCACAGACAGAAGACATGTTGCTGTGTTGTGGATTCCAGGCCCAACTGGATTTCATGTAGCAGTGCGGCGTGGTGGCGTGGCGAAGTCACCTGAAACGCTGCTGCCATATGTCCAGACTTCCATAAGATATTGACAAATTTAATAAAAAGTAACTTAAAATTACCTTAAAAGGACAACATTTTTAAAAGTCAAAAGGCTTATTTAATGCTTTGAGAACATCTCTTCTATTCGGCTACAAAATCAACTGAATTCGATGGAGCAGGGCGGCGTAGTGGCGTGGCAAAGTCACCTGAAACACACAGAGGCACCAAACTTTCTGTGATTGATCATCATCGTGTCTTCTTTAATATCCAATGGTCAAATGATGACATCACTTAGGCCACGCCCCCTGACAACAGGAAGTGTCATGTTTTATTGTTAACAGTCGCTATGTTACCCCTCTGAGCTAATCAACATGAAACTGTGTCCACAGACAGAAGACATGTTGCTGTGTTGTGGATTCCAGGCCCAACTGGATTTCATGTAGCAGTGCGGCGTGGTGGCGTGGCGAAGTCACCTGAAACGCTGCTGCCATATGTCCAGACTTCCATAAGATATTGACAAATTTAATAAAAAGTAACTTAAAATTACCTTAAAAGGACAACATTTTTAAAAGTCAAAAGGCTTATTTAATGCTTTGAGAACATCTCTTCTATTCGGCTACAAAATCAACTGGATTCGATGGAGCAGGGCGGCGTAGTGGCGTGGCAAAGTCACCTGAAACGCCGCTGCCATATGTCCAGACTTCCATAGGATATTGATAAATTTAATAAAAAGTAACTTAAAATTACCTTAAAAGGACAACATTTTTAAAAGTCAAAAGGCTTATTTAATGCTTTGAGAACATCTCTTCTATTCGGCTACAAAACCAACCAAAACAGGATGATCTTTTAAGCTATAAGACCATTTTTAAGATGTCAATACATAGATTTTAAGCTGGTGGGTCGCCACTGCCTCCGGTGGCCAAATGCATCGCTGCATCAACTGATCTGCACCAGTTTAATCTCGTCATGGCAAAATTATTTTTTCTCTTCATGTGTGGCCCTAATACTCCATCGTAAGAACACCGCTGTCGTTACCGCGGGTCCTGAGGAAAAAAAAAACGCTGCTCCTGGGGGGAATTTTTGATTATGCTCACGCATAGATGTGTAAAACTTCACATTGCAATTCAGACAGGCGCAGACTGAACCGTGCAGTTCATTTTAAAGAGGCAGTTTTGGCGCATATTCCGATAGAAACGGGCTGCGGGGAGCCTAAGTGTGTTGTCGTGGGCGTGTTTACCCGCTGCAGGTAACCGCTGTGAAACAATCAGAAAGATTTCCCTGATTAATAACATCTTTATGGCGCTCATCTTTATTGTTACTATGTGCTGCTTTACCAGTTGTCTCTCTCTCGCTCGCTCGCTCGTCATCGGACAAAAATCAAACTGCTTCGTGTTTGTATTTGAAATTGTGCGTCAGACTCAGATTTAGAAGTGTTGTTACGACGTTTGAGCTGTAACTGCAACCGTTTTATATATATATATATATATATATATATATATATATATATATATCTGGTAACTTTACTGAATTTGCAGCTTAAGAAGATTGGGTTTGACAAACAACACCAACTGTCCCCTCAATCCAGTGCACACAATACCACAACAGACCTCATCACGCTCTACAGTACATCAAGAAAACTAAATCAACTAAAACAAGTTCACGAGTGCACATGAAATGAAGTTAATCCATATTTGTGTGTCAGGGTGTCTAAGCACTCTCCAGAATTTGACATCTCAGCAGAACCTGTAATAATTATAGAAAGTAACATTATAGTTGTTCTGCCTTTTGTTAAGACAGCAAGGAATTCATGTCGTGAATACATTACATAAATAAGATAATAATTCTTAGTCAGAGGAAATCCAAGGCAAAAACAGTTAGAAAAGTTTTGGGTTCATATTTAATCAGAGTGAGACATCACAACTTTGTTAGATCTCTATGTGAATTACGTGAGATAGTGAGTGCTCTCACCTTAAAAAAAGATCTTTGACGTATTTTGCTCCGGTTAAAAGCTGCTTTTCAGCGATGAAGCTAGGGAAACTGCTAATGTTGAAGTTGAATTTGTTCTACACGCTTCTGCCTTGGAAAAATATTCGTCTTTTTACAAAAAGAATGTTTAAAGCCAGATTTGGGAACAAAGGTTATTCAGTGAATGCAAGAAAAGGAAGCTTTTGTGGGGAACTTTTGTCCTAGCTGTCTAGCTGCATATGGCCCCAGGACAGCACAATAGTTTTCTTGAAGTTTAATTTTGGAGAAGTAGAAACAAGTATTAATTTCAAAAGGTAGGTAAAAAAGGAAAAAAGTTTTTACAAAATCTTAAAATGTTGGATAGTCGTTATTTCCATCTTGCTGTGAAAATTGGTGAAATATTATCATTTTTAATGCTTAGATATAAAATCGCAAGGCCATTACTAAAATTGCCTTTTGTTGAAAATGTTTTTTGGCATGCCATACTTTATATTTATAGGTAGCCTAGATGTGCATAATAAAAGAGTGGAACTAAAACCTGGTCTAAAATTATTATGGAGCTTTAACTTGCTAAGAGTAATACTGTTAGATGATTATATCTTTAAAATGAGATAACTGTCTCAAAAAATGTGATAGTTTATTTGGTCTGAAGAGATGATGCAATTCAATGTTATTTATATAGTGACAATTCATGAAATATGTCATCTCAAGGCACTTTACAACGTCAAAATCAATCAGATTATACAGATTGGGTCAGATTATACACATTGGTCAAAAAATTCCTATATAAGGGAACCAGTTCATTGCATCAAAGTCTTGACAAGTAGCATTCTCTCTTGAAGAAGCGTAGAGCCACAGGGAGAGTCGTCTGCATTGTCCATGGCTTTGCAGCAATCCTACCTACTGAGCAAGCATGAAGCAACAGCGGGGAAAAAAACTCCCCATTAACGGGAAGGAAAAACCTCCAGCAGAACCGGGCTCAGTATGAACGGTCATCTGCCTCGACAGACTGGGGGTTACAGAAGACAGAGCAGAGACACAACAAGACAGACAAAAAAGCACAGAAGTTCTACATTAGATGGTAGTAGCGGGTGATCTGTCTTCCCTGGATGAAGCCACAGCTAACAGAACGCCAGACCAGGTGTGCCTACTATGAAGAAAAAAGAAAAATCAAAAAGTTAAAAGCTGAAATTACAACAGTCATTCAAAATTGAAGAACAATAGACCCTGATGTCCTGCAGTAGCCTAAACCTATAGCAGCATAACTATAGAGGTAGCTCAGGGTAACATGAGCCACTCTAACTATAAGCTTTTTAAAAAAGGAAAGTCCCAAGGGCCAGCTTCTAGTGGAGAAGTTCAAGTATCTTGGGGTCTTGTTCACGAATGAGGGGAAGATGGAGCGGGAGATCGACAGGCGGATTGGTGCGGCGTCTGCTGTGAAGCGGGGGCTATACCGGTCCGTTGTGGTGAATCTGCACCAGATTTTTTGTGAGTCGTGGGGGAGCGCTGCCGAACACGTTCGTGTAAATCGCCCAGTGGACGGGCGGGCAAAATGCGTGACAGCATCTGCGGTAGCGGGCGGCCGGCGGTGCGCAAATCCCAGCGGTGGCCAAGGCCGGAGCGGCGCTTTGCTGCGAGGGCCGCTCATCACCGCTTGCGGTTTTAATTTTGTTTTGTTTTATGGCATTACAGCCATCAAACATAAAAAAACATTTACCGATCCGTTGTGGTGAAGAGAGAGCTGAGCCAAAAGGCGAAGCTCTCGATTTACCAGTCGATCTACGTTCCTGCCCTCATCTATGGCCACAAACGTTGTGACCGAAAGAATGAGATCCCGGATACAAGCGGCCGAAATGAGTTTTCTCCGTAGTGTGTCTGGGCTCTCCCTTAGAGATAGGGTGAGGAGCTCAGTCATCCGGGGAGGACTCAGAGTAGAGCCGCTGCTCCTCCACGTCGAGAGGAGCCAGTTGAGGTGGCTCGGGCATCTGGTCAGGATGCCTCCTGGACGCCTCCCTGGAGAGGTGTTCCGGGCACGTCCCACCGGGAGGAGAACCAGGGGAAGACCCAGGACACGCTGGAGGGACTATGTGTCCCGGCTGGCCTGGGAACGCCTTGGGATTCCTACTGAGGAGCTGGCCCAAGTGGCCGGGGAGAGGGACGTCTGGGCCTCCCTACTGAAGCTGCTACCCCCGCGACCCGACCCCGGATAAGCGGAAGAGGACGGACAGGCATTGCAACCTCAAACATCTGTGTTTTGATTTGAATTTTATGTAACATACCAACATTGCACCACATTGAATATGAAGTGGAAGGAAAATATACATGGTGTTCATTATTTCATTATAAATCAGAGGTTTCTAATTTATTTGTATTTAGTACCCTTGTTTATACTACGCAGAACTAACTTAGAAAACAACAGCTTCAGTCTTTTTAGTTTTTTTGGTATGAATGCCTTTGAGTACAGTCAATAGAAAGTTGCTCGGCACTATGGTCTTTTGCAGAAAATAGGAATACACCAGAAGGAAGCTCAGCATTCTATATAATAGGCAGTTTTAGTTAAGTCAAAACCAGAGTTGTTTTTTGAGATAGTTTTAGTAAACTCATTTGGATCAGGATCAAACACCAGCTGTGGTCTAGACCTGGGGTCCGTTCTTCGTACGTCGCTAACTCAGTTAGCTGGATTTGATTGTTGACGATTTGGCATGATCTTGGATCGTTTGGTTCTTTGAAACTCATCCTGGACTTGCTGTCATAGCAACATGTGCGCCAGCTTAAACCTGCTCGCGAGCAGGCTTATTTCATGTAAACAGGATTAGATCGCAGCTTTATAAGCGGAGGAGATAGGGAAGTCTGTCGTATCCATGTCGTCCATTTTTACGACAGCAACCTGTTGCGGAAGGTGCAAGAATAATTTCAGAGCTTTTTGAATAATCGCATATTGCACAATAGACAGGATCCTTTAGTGCAGCACGACAGTGTAATAGTAGAGAGATTTTTCTTGGTGGCTGTTATAAACAGACAAACACATCATTTAACAGTGGCTTTTAAACAGGAAAAAGTTGTGTTAGAGCCATAAATAGAAAATATTTAGATTATTTGTATGATGGTTTGCTTTTTATTTTTATCATATTCAGTAAGAAGATTTGTTCAGGCCATTTTATTGTGAAGTTAAGTTTTACACTCAAAGGCTTGCTTCCTGTCGAGCCGTATATTGTATTAGAAAAAACTATGGATGGATTATCTAGACACGGAGCAATACAGTTTTACAGTGTAAACTGTGTATGACTTGGTATATGAAAAAACTTAATTTATTATATAAGTTTTTGTTAAAATTCCCAGTTTGCATGCGTCATTTACAGCAATTTCCCTCTGGGATTATTAAAGTATTTCTGATTGTGATTCTGATTTATGATTATAACAACAGATCCAATATCAGTGTCAATCCTTAGACACTGGAAATAACAAGTGGCTTTTTAAAATAAAGTATAACAACTAAAGGCTACCATTTTGTAGAATATTCTTGTATTTCACTTTTACTTGTTCCCAAGTTCAAGTGGGTCCCGTGGAGGCTCTGACATAAAATAACAAAGTAAATATGAAATTATTAAAATGCAAATACATACTGCAGAAAGTGATAGAAACATCTACCATGGACAGTATTTATGCATTAATTTGTCTGCTACTTTTTGCCAGCCCTCTCTCCTGGCTTTAGCAGATTTTTAGGTGTTTTAATTAATGACTCAAATTCGGCATAACCTTCCATTAAAAGCTCTTGTTCTGCTTGGGAGAAAAAACTGTGGCCGTTCTTTGGCCATGCTGAACAGCCAATAGCAGCGCTGCTGATCATTGTTTCTACTATCGATACATTTCCCCTTTTAAACAAACGCATGAACGCGCAGTTATCTCAGATAACTCAATCCAGCCATACTAATCATAAACAACAGGTGTGTTCGAAGAACCCAATTAGCCGGATCATGATTAGCAGGATGAAATCATCTTGGATGTCTCATTTGATCTCGGATGTTTTAAGCAACGTACGAAGAACAGACCCCTGGATCTTCTCTGGTGGATAATCTCTTACTGACATGTTGAAGATCACAGACAAGACCTCCTTATAGTTCTTGTCTAGATTTAAAACACCATGTGTTCATTTAAACAACATCTTCATATATGGAGCTGTAGATAAAGAAGGTTAACCTTCACTCACCCTCTCAGTTGTGATGGACACTATAATGGCAAATTTTTTGGACTGGTAGGTAACCTTAAAGTCAATGCACAGCCAAAACATCTTATCACAATGTGGACACTTGACTGTGTCCTTGTGTTTCACATGATTCTGTCAAAGCAGCAGAGAAGATTTGTGTTAAAAAACAAAAGATGTTGAACAACTTTTCTTCCATAAAAACAACAACAATAATAATTATTATTATTGTAATTATTATTATTATTATAAATATAACATGTAAGGACACTCTCAATAAAATTATAGGTTACTTTGCTAAAAAAGTGGAAACCACATGTTAGGAATAGTAATAGATTACATTACATAAAGACAGACAGACAACCATTTTGTGGTTGTTTGACTGTTTCACAAAATGAATTTGTGTCATTTTGAGTATCTTAAAGTTTCTTGTTTTTTTCTGATATTTTGATTGTAGCACCAGGACAGGTTGAGTGTTTTAAGTAGTGATTTAATACTAAGCCTACATATGCATTGTTCTACATTAACACAATTCTGTGACCAGCACAGATAAAAATATATGGTAACATATATTCAGAAATAAATATATCTCTCCAAACCCTTTGATCTCACCTGTTCTGCACGGATAAAGCTGGAGCCGCTGAAGGCTTTCTTGTCATCCCTTGTTTTAAACATATCCAGTTGGAAATGACGATGGACATTCATCTCCTCATTGTATACGACAGAAGTAAAAATCTCATATTGACATTGTGCACACATTACTGAGCCCAACTGCATCTGCAAAACAGAAAGTTTGTTTTAAAATCTAAACATGGTGAACAACTTTCCTTCAGATTAAAGACTTAAGCTGACAACTTTCAGGACGCTGAGGAGATGAAGTGTTTAGAACAAACAGTTTTAAAAACTAATTGACCCTCTTACACATGTTATGCTTGTTTGTCAACCACAAACATTTTGGATCAAACACCATTAACTGTTAATCAGAAATTACCTTTGTAATTCTATGATACATTTGGTCCTGCCTTGCAGTATTTAATACTATCTCACATACTTGATTTGATATTGAGTTGACTCTCTAGAGATGCCTCTAGATGAAATGTGGGGTAAACTGGTACTATATATGTAAATAAACTGAACTGATTTGATAAATGTGAAAAGCTGTTTTCAAATGATTGTTTTCTTTTATTATGCACACTGAGCTAAAGTGAGGGAAATGAGACCTGCAGTGATTTAGATAATATTCTGGGTTCTTTTGTTATGTCCTGGATGCTTTTTCCTTTTTTCTTCATTCTGCATATTTAAATCATATCATGCATTCTGACAGACTCTTTGCTATATTCATATGCATCCAATAAAATTGGAATACAAATTTTATTTAACTGTATCCAAAGTAAGTAGTGAGTGCTCTAATTATAGAGGTCCTGATAGCTGTCAGTCACACAGCGCCCACATGGGATAAAGGTCATTGTAACCTTTCACCTTGGATATGCCTAACTCAAAACAAACTTAGTCACCTTTAAACCTTCTATGCTATCACAAATTAAATGACGCAATTTGTGCTTGTCTCACAAAAAGCTTCTCGATTAAGAACAATTACGAACGTATCCCTGCAGAAGCTCAGAGATGATTAGGTGATAAAGATAAAAGGACAGCTTCTATAAAGTAGGCTAACCTTCTTTTACACAGCAGTGTGTTCAGTTCTTTAACACAGCAGACTGCACTGCTAAGCTAACATCATAGTTCCCCCACAGTCGACATTGCAAATAAAAACCCAGTCGTTCTAAAAACGTACAATAGCTATGTGGTTCACAGGGGGAAATTTGTCTCCTTAATATGTTTCTGTCCTACAGTTATTTGACCCATTCACTTTCACAGACATGCAACCTGGTCGAGTGACTATCAAGTTTCTCCCAGCAATAATTAAATAAATAAAGCAAAATAACATGGTTGCCATTCCCAGTACTTTACATGGAAATCTCAACATTTAAAGAAATTATCAGCATTTATATGCAGTTTGATGGCATTTTTAGCAAAAAGTGAATACTATATCATCACCTTAACCTCATACTTCATGCTGTTATTGTCATTAAAATTTATAGAATCATATCTTAAACTGTTACATTTCCCTCTGCGAAAACTGGGAATAATCACAGACTAAAGGTCTGTCTCAATTCAGGTCCTGCATCCTTTGAAGGACGTATTTGTAGAATGATTACATCACAGCGCGGCAATGAAGGATGTTCCAAATCACCAGTCCTTCAAAGACGCCTTCAAATGCGGCCGATAATTGTGTCCTTCTTTTCCCTGATTTAAAGGAAGGGTCCGGTGTATCCTTCGTAGCTAATCCTATCCCATGAGTCATTGTGGGTTGAACAGAGCTTTTTAACTGGAAACAGCAATGGTGGAGGAAGTGCGCCGATTGCCCTTTGCTGGCCTCCAGCTGACTGTGGGAGTCTAGGCTCAGTATCCCGAGACAGAGCGCCTTTCTCCCCCGGCAGATTCCTTTCAAATTCCTGCTGGCTTTGCGCAATGAAAAATCATTGAGATATCTAATATCAGTGTTTGGTAAGTTCATTATTTTCTACAGATAAATTGATGCTAGCTTTGCTCTGAAGGTTATGGGGTTTACAAAATTACACAAATGGTATTTGTAATAAGTGATTTCTGTTCAGTGATATATTGCAACGTAAAGTTAAACATCTGGCTGATTAATGAATTGGAATTTGACAAAAGCAAATAAAGCAACATTTTAAATAAAATATTGTGGGCCATAACGAATATGTAAAGGGGAAAATAAAAAAAACATGTTATTTATAAAGGAGAGGAGACAATGGGATTAATCTCTGAGTTCTGTATGTTTAGCTTCTCAGCTGCTTGACCCTGTCTCGATTGATAGGCAACAGGAGTAACACTAAGATAAGATCTTAAGCCAATCTCTTCCGGTCTTCTCTTTTTCGCGGTCTTGGGAGTACTTAGCCTACGGGTTCTTCGAAGGATACAGCCCCTGAATTGGGACAGCTCCTAAATGGGACGCAGCCCTGGTTTGTCTGAAGGAGCTTCTGTAGCTCCAGCTTCCACAACAGTAGAACATGTGACACTGAAATCTTCAGCAAAACTATTAAACGAAAGAATGCAGGTTATCAAAATGTTATTCATACATTTTGCTGTCATTTAATATCATTAAAATTAATGCAATGGTAGCTGTTTTGCTCAAATGTTGTTATCTGTGTACAGGGGACGTCGGTGCAAGTTGGTGATAAAGAATTGCTCTGTCCATAGCAACGACTGTTTAACGGTAGATGATGTAACATTGCCACCTTTTTCAGTGAGCACACTAAAATATTTTCAGAGAACTTGGAATAACATATTTTCTCCCTGTGGACCAAAGTGGAAATCACGTTTGGAGTGGGTTGCAAAAAACAATGTCATCTGTTAGTGTAAAAACATCATTTAAATATATAGATTTTTTCAAACAATTTATTTTACCATCTAAAGAACATTGCATTTGAGTAATTTCCTTACATAAAAAGTCTATTCAATCAACCAACCAATCAATCAGTCAGTCAATCAAACCATGCTCTTCATTAGAAGAACATAGCATCGCTGTTATTACAAACAGCTGTAAGATTGCTCATAAAGAACAGAAAAGGAACACACATTAAACCAATTGGAAAGTCCCTAAATTAGCTACAAGTGCTTATTTGAGGGAGCTTTTTGATTTTAGAAGTATTAATGGTTTTGGTCTACACTGTTTAACTGATTTACTATGATGTTACACACCCAGCAGACTAGGGCTGAACGATTTTGGAAAATAATCTGATTGAGATTTTTTTTATCTTAATATTGTGATTGCAATTTAATGCAATTATTTTTTTCAGTTTAATTTATCCTGCCTTTTTAAACATATTAGGGCTGTACGATTTTGCCAAAAATCTAAATTGCAATATATTTCAACCATGAATGCAATTTAAATTTGACTTTCTCTGCATTATCCACAAGCAACAAAAATTGCCTGCAGATAAAGATGTTTGTAAACAAGGACTGTTTAAAACAAGAAATGTAACCTGTAAAGTGTAATGTAACTTTAGTAACCTGAATATTACTATTCAAGAGAATAGCTAGTTGAATTGGACATCAATCCTTGTGCAAACAACAAACAAGTCTATACATTAATCAGTTTGACTGTACTTAATGCTACGGTGAGATTCCTGAAGGTTTCTGTTAAAAACATTATGATTATATAAGCTCTACAACAAATATTAATATTATCAAATATTACCTCACTGCTGCAACTTTTTTCTCTTCCATGTGGAGGCAAACTGTTATAAGAATTATTATTCTGAAGTCACTATGGCCTCACACCACTCGGACATAGGAGGCCTGCAGACCTGATGTCTGTGTATAAGATCCTCTGTTTGCTGAGTGCAAGGCTGAATGCTGCGTAGAATGATTATTGTCTATGATAGACTGTCTTTGTTATGACTCAAGCCAAGGCCACTGTGCAGTATTAGGGAGAGCCGGAAAGCGAGACAGGGAGAGACGGGGCAGACCGCAGCGGAACCGTGGGGTGCGATTACTTTCCATCTATGTGATCTCTGCTCTGTTTCTCAATAAAGGTGCTGGAACTTCATCACCGCCGTTTCTTAATTTTGCAAAGATGGGAACTCAGTTACTATTGTTTAGAATTCCATCTACAATTCCCATAACACAAACCCACTTTAAACATGTCACCGACAGCTATAGGACTTGTCTGATCCATTAATTGTTACATAGCCAAAAATTGCAGACCTCCGCGATTTAATTTTTTAATTTTTTTTAAAATTGAGATTATATTGCAAATGCGATTAACTGTTCAGCCCCACAGCAGAACCCCTCCTTTTAGCTTCACATAGTTCTAGGTCTACAGGTCTTTTGCTGGATACCAAAGGGGAAAACCAAAACTCAGTGTGAGACTTCTATTAATTATTATGGCCTCACCCTTGGAAAAGCCACCCTACAAATTTTGTAACCATGGCCGAGGAGGTAATAGTTTGTCTTATAACTAGCAGGTTGCTCATTTGAACCCACATCTGTCCTCTTCTGGTGTTGTGTCTGCCTTTTCTACTGCCAGTGGTCAGAGAGCCACTGACAGAGAGCCCAGTGGTGCCATCTGTATGACAGCCTTGCTTCAGTCTAGAGCAGCTGTAGGTAAATATGTAACTTATCACTGTCAGCATGTTGAATATGCGCAAAGCAATTTGGAGTCCACCAACTTTATAAAAGTGAATTGCCTCACTTTGCTTATGAAACTATGCTTATCCTTTCTTTCCTCTATCACATATCAATATGATCTTAATGTCTTGATTAGAATTATTATATTAGTCATATTTTTAGCATTTTATATTTCAAGATAAATGCAATGGGATCATATGTTTTGATTTTAAATATCTGTCTTGGTAAAGTTTTTCAGAATGCTTCTGTTTTCTTACTGATAACATTATTATCTCTTCTAGAATGACAGTTATTTTATTTTTTTAGATGTTACAGTTGTCAGCATGCTTGTTTCTTGTCTGAACTTCTGAAACCGCTTTTTGTTACATTTGTTTACATTAAGAGTAATCCACTATAATCTCTGATTAATTGATTCTTGTGTTTATAGGTAAACCAAAAATATGACATCATCATATTACTCAGATCATATTAGAAGTGAAGAGAACTTACCTGGGAAACTAGGCTATTTCCCGAGTTTGGCTTAGACATTTTTTTAAACTCCTGATTCGTCAGTTACTTCAAAGCTGGAGATACCTATGGAGACTTTATGTGGCAGATACTGTAATTATCGTAGACTATTAGCTAACATTTTTATAAACAACAATTTAGACAGAAGATCCTATTGATAAAATATTTTATTCTCACTACAGATCTTTAATCAGAACAGACCTGAAACAAGAAATATTTTGATCAGACTACTCTTGAAGCTGTAGCGCCACGAGCATGTGTGAAAATTTTTAATTTCTATTACTTAAGAAACTTAATCAATTCCTGATTTTCTTAGTAGAATAAACCTAAAAGCAAAATGTTATTATAATACTCACAAAGATACATCAAAAATATCAACAGAAGTCATTCCTTAAAATAAAAACCTTCACATTTAGATTTTGTTCTTCAGAATGTCAAAAAACAAAACAAAACAAGGAGCTGAGAAGCATGATCATATAAAATCTTACCTTAATGTCTGACGCTGCCTTAGATCTGATGTTCTTTGCATAGACAAGCTCTACCCTGCACATGTGATTTACAGCAAACTCTTTTTTCACTATTTACTCTGTTTCCACCATGACCTGATATTCTGACGGTCTGCTGTTCTCCTGCTGAGTTCTCAGTCTATAGAGAAACTGCACCCTGGTCCTGGTCCTGTGACTTACAATAAGCACTGCAGCTTCTTTGTGGGGTAAGAATCGTTCTTCCTGTCTGACAAGCTAATGTTCTACTGCACTGCTTCTCTCCTGCTAGTTTCTCAGTCTAAAATAAACTCCACCCAGCCCTGATCATGTGACTTACAATAAGCTCTGCAGCTTCTCTGCAGCAGCAGGTACTTTCACTTTCAACTTCAGCAGACCCACTTTCCCTGTTGGGAGTGAGGGCAATAGGCCTGTTCCATGTTTCCATAAACTGATATTCTACTGCTCTCCTGCTGATTTTCTCACTCTTTGATCAGAGGCTTATTTTCACCTTGTCCTAAAAATAGACAATTTTCAATAAAAGTCAAAAGATTTAGAGCCCCGGGCTTTGGGTAACCTGGGTAAAGCAAAGACTGGGGATTTTAAGTTGGTGTGTTTCCATTGCAATGAGTAATTTATTTAAATCAGCCTAATGACATGCGGGTAAGTTGTGAAGAAAACTGCAGTACACCTCCAGTCCATCGGCTGGTAGTAATAGAAAACCACAGGCCCAACAGACAAAGGCAGACTGACGTTGCTCCACTTGCCTCGGAAAATGAAAATAGGAGCAGAGAATGGGGTAAATGAGAGTAAGAAACGTTCCAGTAAAAACAATCAGTGAAGTCAAGATTCCAAAATAACATCAAAAGGTTAGGATTTCAATATGGCCAGCATGGGCTGTTGTTTTGTTTGTACCTCATAAAATTGTGTTATTATTTTTTATTTAACCATTATTTTATCAGGTAGGTTGGTTGAGAACCAATTCTTATTTTCAACGATGGCCATGTCAAAATAAAAATGTCCTTTAAAGCTGTATCTTCCACATAAAAACACTTTGAATTTATTTGTTCAGAGTTGCTGCTGCTAAATGTAACATTAATTTTGGATGCACTCTATACTGTGCCTTGTAAAACAATCGGGTTTTATCATAGTTTACTGTTGTTGATGCGAGGAGCTGCCATATTGGACCCGACAATCAGCTTAAATGTGTATCTGACTTTCTGAGGGGAAAGTCTGCATGGAGTATTATGGCCAGGCTAGAGAAGATTTTTAAAAAAGTAATATTCCAGTATTAGTAACCGAGATAACTCTCGTGTGTAAATGGTCAGCAGACTAAACTGAACCGAGCTAGACATAACTGGACCGCGCTAAATGCAGACCAGTTCCTGGGGTGGTCTCAGACTGGTTTTATTTTTTAGCCCGGTTATTTGATAAAGAGCGCATGAGCAGACCGCGTCATGCCCTTACAGTCAGCTGACTGTCCGCGTTTTTTCTGACGTGTCTGGCTGCACGTCCTGATTCACACTCCATTCAGACAAATTTCAGACATTCATAATAATACTAGCTTCCTTACCGTGCCACACGGTTTCCAGAGATGATTCTGTTTAGCAACGTGATGAACCTCAGCGTCTGTCATTGTTTCCGGCCAGATAACCGGGCCAAAAAATAAAACCAGGCCGAGACCACCCCAAGAACCGGTCTGCATTTAGCGCGGTCCGGTTATGTCTAGCGCGGTTCAGTTCAGTGTGCTTACCGTTTACACTCGAGAGTTATCTCGGTTACCGAGCACGGACTGGTCTCGGCTCGGTTAAAAAAGGGTAGTGTAAACAGGGTACTTTTGTACTGAGGAAGCTTTTTGTCCACTTAAAATAAATCATAAATCCTTGAATTTTTACCCAATTTTCACACAGTTTGGGTGTTTCAAAAAGCACAGATGTGGTCACGATGCAGGACGCTGTCACACGTGAAAAAAACATGTTTTAATGCTGTAATATGTTGTTTAAACAACCTATCTGAAAAATGGATGCTCTTTAACAGACATATGGTATATTATTGAATAAATACATGATTTCATACTGAAATACTTTGTTTTAAGCTATAAAGACATACAAGCTACAAAGACATACAAGTGGTGTGGCTGGCATTTTAATAAATATGTAAATAAATATGTGCCTTCATGCTGAAATACTTTGTTTTATGGTCTTAAAAAAGAGACATGTTGTTTTACAAATAATTAAAAATAGAAATGCGTGAAATGCATTTTATATATTAATAAAGAAACAAGTTGGGTAGTTCATTTAACTTTATTTCACCCTTACAGTGCAATCCTGGGCCTTCTCTACACACCAGCAACGATTTCTTCATATTTCTGTGTGCTGTGCATGCGCATACATCCTGGTTTTTTAGAGGTCTAAAAAATGTTCTTTCAAATATCTAGGTCATTCCAGTGTCTTACACTACCCTGCTTGCAAATAGGACTGGAGCTTAAGACCCTTGAAAAAGAACTGTTTTGCACAACTTCCTGCATGTGTTTGTAATATTTAAATCCAGGGTTCTTATTTTTGTATCGAGATTGAGCCTTAGTTTGTTAAATACAGCTATAACAGATTAATAAGCATAAAATTATGGTCAATTTGTTGGGCTTCTGCATTGTTCTCGCCATGTAAAAACTATCCTTAGAACCAATCTCAGCCCAAATGGTATCTGCACCGCATAGTATATTGTCATTACTTATAGCTGCTTAATGCAACCGTAAACAGCAGAAAATACGGGCAGAGTTAGTCCCTCAGTGTTTACTCCTGTCGCCTCCTATGCAAGCCTAGAGTAGGGGAGACCCATCCAAGATGGCGGCAACCGAGGACGCGCTCCAGCACGCAATGAGGCGTCTACGTGTGAAACGGCTATGCTATCCATAGACATATTATAAGAGTAGACCCCGCATTGACTGTCGCTGCGCAGGAATTACGGGCGCCACCTTGGGGCGGTCGACTTGATACCTAATCCTGCTGATTCAAGCTGACACACTAATGATGCCTCAGCACTGTGCGGCTCATTTTTGTTTAAATCGAGGGAATATATATATATATATATATATATATATATATATATATATATATATATATATATATATATATATATATATATATATATATATATATATAGTGAACCCTCGCTATATTGCGGTTCACCTTTCACGGTCTCGCTGCTTCACGGATTTGCATTGATGAGCCGTTCATTACAGTTCTCATCAGGTGGCGTGTCGGTTTATAAGAATCTTTTTGTCCAGAAGAAAAAAGAGTGACAACTACCGATAAAAATGTGTTCTTCTCCCGAAAAAAAAAACACCTGCACCACGGGCTTTAGAAGAAAAAAACGCTACAGAGCGGAGTCACGGATGCAGCGCCTCAGTCAAAAGAGCAGTGAAATATACACGAGTCACTATTTGTCCTACTGTACTTTGTATTTTTTTTAATAATAATTTTTAATTTTCTCCCGTTCTAATCCAATGACTCGGGTCGCGGTGGGCCGCGCTGATCTCCGCAATTTGAAGCCTTCAGTTCGTATTGATTAAAATTATTATTTTACAGCTTATTTGTAAATAACAATAATAAAAAAACGTTTATATAGTACTTTCATTTGTTAAACAAATGCTTGGGCCGGTAAAAAGGTTTTGTTCTATGGTTTCAATATACTATAGTGTATTTAATTGTATATAATAATTGTAAAAAAATAAAGGTTACTACTTTACAGATTTCGCCCATCACGGGTTCTTTTTGGGAAGTATATGTACATATGTACATGTACAAATGTGTTTGTTTATATAGCAATAAAAAATTATAAAAAATGTGCGCGTGGCTGTGTTTTGAAACATACATACATCATGTCAGAATATTCTATTACTTTTAACCCCACTAAGATTATTTAAACGCACTGGACCATTTGTTATAATAGCTATAGTTTTAAAGTTTTAAGCTAAACAAATGTGAAAATTAGTTCAACATTAAACGAGTTATAGTTGATTAATATTGATTCTGCACCTGGTTAACAAATTAGACTGAGCGGAGTTGTCGACCGCCCCAAGATGGCGCCCTTAAATCTCGTCAGCGCCTATAGGCGAGAGCGGTCGATGAGGGGTCTACTCTTTATATATGTCTATGATGCTATCCACTATGGAGGACCAAGTCTTCCATATCTAAAAATAAATACAGAAATAAATAAATCGTCAATAAATAAATAAGCATACAATTAATTGCCACCAAATTAATAAATGTAGGTAGAAATTAAATTATACAGTGAGACATAAATGTATATATCTCTTTTAATTAGCTTATTCTTTTATTTGCCTTTGTAATAATAACCTTATTTATTTATTGTGCGTTATAATCTTCAACTTTATTTATTAATTACTTATTTTTTTAAGTATTTATTTTTGTGCATGTTATAATATTTTTGTCTGTTTTATTCTTCCTTTGTATTTTTTTTACCCTATATATTTCTGTGATGCTATTTATTTCTGCCTGTCGTTTTTACATTTCTGCCTGTCCTTTTTACATTTCTGTATGCATTTCTGCCTCATTATGCAAATGAGGAGGGGCTGTGTCTTAAGGGCTCAACTTCTTCCCATTGGTTGGTTAGCATTTTACTGCGTCGGTCAAATCTACATGGCTTTTCCCCGCACTAAAGCATTGTTAAGTAATGTCAAACTCATCAGGCAGACGTTCAGTGTCCGACCTCTTAAGGAAAGCTGCTAATAGACTGGAAGAATTAGAAGTACATTTGGGATCTGAATGTTTTTCTGTGGTTTCAGATTCGTTTTTTCCAGATCAATAACTCATCGGCGGATGATTTATTCTACAAAACAGACACCTCTGCTACCACAGCAAGGCAGACAGTGAGCTACAACCGTAGTTTCCTCAAAACGAGTCTCCCATCGCGCTGGGTGAATTACAGTGGACCCTATGCAGAGCTCGCTTGATAAGAAAATACTGTAGTTGATTATAAAAGGCACAATATGAATTATCAGATTCACATCCAGGCAATAAAAAGCACTACATATTATCATTATTCTATCCATGTTGGTCTAATTTGTGAAGGAGGCGGAGTTTCATCAAGCCGATCCAACATTTCCCCTCAGCTGCAACACTTCGGGTTCATGCTGCGTCTTTAAGCATGATCCAGCACCGCAGTGAAGTTGGTTTGAATTTGGATGTTGGACATTCCACCATTGCTGTGGTTGCAGAGAGGTGTCTGTTTTGTAGAAGAAACCATCCGCCGATGAGTTATTGATCCAGAAGAGCCGAATCTGAAACCACCGAAAAACATTTCAGATCCCAAATGTACAGCGTTCTAATTCTTCCAGTCTATTAGCAGCTTTCCTTAAGAGGTCGGACACTGAACGTCTGACTGCTAAATTTGACATTACTTAACAAAGCTTTAGTGCAGTGAAAAGCCATGTAGTAAAATGCTAACCAACCAATGGGAAGAAGTTGAGCCCTTAAGACACAGCCCCTCCTCATTTGCATAATGAGGCAGAAATGCATACAGAAATGTAAAAAGGACAGGCAGAAATGTAAAAACGACAGGCAGAAATAAATAGCATCACAGAAATATATAGGGTAAAAAAAATACAAAGGAAGAATAAAACAGACAAAAATATTATAACATGCACAAAAATAAATACTTAAAAAAATAAGTAATTAATAAATAAAGTTGAAGATTATAACGCACAATAAATAAATAAGGTTATTATTACAAAGGCAAATAAAAGAATAAGCTAATTAAAAGAGATATATACATTTATGTCTCACTGTATAATTTAATTTCTACCTACATTTATTAATTTGGTGGCAATTAATTGTATGCTTATTTATTTATTGAGCATTTATTTATTTCTGTATTTATTTTTAGATATGGAAGACTTGGTCCTCCATAATCCACCGCATAGACATAATATAAGAGTAGACGCGTCATTGGGCGGGTTCTGCCTATGCTGCGATGCGTCAGAGCGTCCGCCATCTTAAATGTGGCAAATCTGCAGTTACTCAGTCACTTAAACAGTATCAGAGGGACTTTAATCTCTGAATATACTTTGTATTCGTAGTATTTATTTTTTGTAATATTACAAGTTTATTTTCGTATCCCTTTAGCTTCATTCTCCTGAATTTATTCTCCTAAAGAATAAAAATAATTAAAATAATCTAACCTGGCCCTATTACTCCAGGAGTGAAATAATTCTGCAAACTGTGATTATTCTGGAAATGTTCCCCCTTAATTCTCATAATATGATGTTTTTATCATAACATTATCACTTTTGTGTTTGTTAGTTTATTTTTACTTTAGGACTTTTTTTTCTCATATTATTAATTTTACCTCTTTAATACTCACCCAAAAAGTCAGTTCCTAAAGGTTTACATGTGACACGGTTTTATGAAATAATGAAGACCACAATGTGGTCTTCATTATATATATATATATATATATATATATATATATATATATATATATATATATATATATATATATATATATATATATATATATATATGCGTGTGTGTGTAAAATAAACTAACAAACACAAAAGTGATAATGTGATAATGTTATGATAAGTGATAATGTTATGATAAAAACATCATATTATGAGAATTAAGGGGGAACATTTCACACACACACACACACACACACACATATATATATATATATATATATATATATATATATATATATATATATATATATATATATATATGCGTGTGTGTGTGTGTATTTATTGCAGCACAGGAATGAGGCATCTTCTCTGATCCACGTTCACAATAACAGAACTCAACTTTTTTCTGCCACATACAATATGGCGGTGACGATGACGTGCGAACCTGCGCCCTATGACGCGTCTACGTATATATATGTCTGTGATCCACCGTGCAAGACTGAGAGTGAAAGTAAAGTGAAATCTGTTGCTGTTGCTTAGCGGACGCTGCAGATATTACTGTAAATCACATGATCAGGAAGTGTTGGGAGGTATTTATACGATTTGAAGGCTGAATCATAGCCTCAGTGACGCTACAGAGCATCAGGAGCATGGATCGATCTGAAGATCAGGACACAGAAAGCGCAGCAGGTTATCTTCTCCTTTTTTATTAGCAGGTGTTGTGCGCAATTCTGTTCCCCCGTGAAAAGCTGTTCCCCCTGTCTCGGGAGCGCGCTTTGCAGCCGTATTCACAGCGCTTCTAATTGATTTCTCGGTAAAACAACTCCTATAATCATGTCAAGGTTGTAACATTCAGCTGTTTACAAAATTGTAAAATAAAAATAAATAAACGGGGTCTTTCAGACATCTGAAATATCCATTATCTCCTCCCCCAAAAACTTTGGGAAATAAAGAGCAAATGTTTCCAAATTCTCAAAAATTGTTATGTGTGATAGCACGTAGTATACTAGAACTTTCCTTAATCCAGTAAACTGTCATATTTTACATTACTACGGAATTTATTGGGAAGTCTACACTCTCGTCTTTTTAGGAAGTCTTAGGCTGTTTCTCAATTCACGAGAACGCGCTCGCGTTCTTGTGAATTGAGAAACAGCCATAATGTTTGTGTCCTGCTATCAGCTATCCTCCTTTTTCAGCAATGTAAAATCATAAATAGACACTACGTGCTGGAATACTGTGTTTGGTGGCTTACTTTTATTTGTCAGGTTAAAGTGACAAAAGTTTGAAAAAGACTGATTATCTTGCCGTTTAAAATAACACAAAACAGCGTAAGAAGACCTCGTTTATTTATTTTTATTTTACAATTTTGTAAACAGCTGCCGATTAAACTGAACGTTACAACCTTGACATGATTATAGGAGTTGTTTTACCGAGAAATCAATTAGAAGCGCCGGGAAAACGGCTGCAAAGCGGGAACAGATTTTCACGGGGGAACAGAATTGCGCATAACAATGTGTGTGTGTGTGTGTGTGTCGGTGTGTGTGTGTGTGTGTGTGGGGGGGGGGGGGGGGGGGGGATAAACTTTATGATGATGGAAATAAACTTTCTATTATCATAAAGGGAAATTAATAGCGGCCCAACGGGGTTAATGCGGCTCTCGTAACTCAATTTTATTGAAGTTAAATAATCGGAAATAATCGTGCAGGGAAAAAAGGTTGCATTGATCTGCGGCAATGTGCTGCAAAGTCCGCGGATCTGCGCCGTGATCCAGGGACCAATTCAACATTCTCCTCCCTGGAGTCTGCGCTGGGCAGCGCTGCTGTCAAAATTGGTCGTTTTGCCAAATACAACCGCTTCATGCAACCCGGCAATCCCAGGAAATGCACAGGTGATGGCACATTATTATTAGATAAAGTAGTAAAATGACTGGCGTGTAAAAACAAAGAAGCAAATCAAAATGGGGATGTACATAAGGTGCATTCAAACATTTAATGCTCTCTGACAATTAATTAATTTTGCTAAGTTTCATCGTCATGGCAGACTTTTCTTATACCAGTCAAATTGGTAAATTTCTATACTTTGATAGCATTTGTGTTTGTTTGTTTTTCTTGTACTATAAACCAATCAAAGCTCTTGAAAGACAGTGTCAGGCTCTATCAACGGGTTCAACCACACCTCCTCACTAGAATAAACATTTCTGGTTTCTCCTTACTGGCTCAAAGCAACATTTGAGTAAGTCTTAAAATAAAAGACTCAGGTAGAAAGTTTTAGGCTAAGATAGGAGCTCTCTGAGAGGATTCTGAGAATTTTTGTGAATACAGGCACAGATTTTCTTCAGCCAGATTAAAATTGCATGTAATAAAATAACTCATAATTGGGAAGATAACCAATAAAAGTTACTATGAATTTGCTTTTTTAAGTTATTGATACAGCAATACAGTAAATGAATCGAACGGGAGAAAAAAATGCCTGATTGATGTACATAGTAAACAGGAAAAGGTCATTAGTTTCTTCCTAACTGAAGAGAAATATTGACAAAATGGGGTTCAAGAATTACAAGCTCTTACTAGGAGGGGTGAGTTTTGGCTGTTAGAAATAGCTGCTTTACCACAAACCTTTTTCTTAACACAAAGTGCCAAAGAATCTGAAACCTAAGACTTATCAAATATGTTTTTATGGATTGGATAAATAGTATCAGAACCAGCAGAACTTGAAAAATGTAACAGTATTGGTCTGTAATCGCCAGTATAGGTACAATCTAAAAGAAAGTATATTGATTTCACATGGTGTGAAATATTTTAAGACTTTTTTTTCTTGCAGTTGATATGATTTTGGTTTACAAATAATGAGGCATAATTTTGTGTCAGAGCATTATGAAAATTTTAAATATTGGAATCTAGTTGTGTCACAAAATAAACAGCGAATAAACTTAAAAAACCAGAGACCGATTTCACCAAAGCTGAAATCCAGGAAATCCAGGGTAAGTGCTAAAGCCAGGCTTGACATAGTGTGATCAATGCTCGCTTTATCCGTTTCACAAAGTCCAATTCAGGCTCAGGAAACACCACTATGTCAAGCCACGTGTTGTAATCCAGCTAAATGTGCGTCCCGGCTGTCTACAAAACACCATGAGGTCGATCACAGATTCACTGATGCTCCTGGATAAGCTGCGTGTGCCAATTTTCATACCAAAGGAGCAACATCATTCATGAAGTCTTATGAGAAACCGAAGCACAGCAAACTCATGAAACAAATCACTGCAAGTATAGACCCTTTTCACATGACGTCACTCAACTTCCGTTTTGAAGCGGAGCAGGGTATCTTTACTTCCGGCTACATGCTTTTACATAGAAAATTCGGGAGGTGAAGAGGTGTTTCACTGATAATCAGCGCGATTTCATAAGGTAAGACTGAGACCACAATGTGTCGCATTGACTATCTTTATTTTCCTTAGTATTTGTAGGGATCATTGCTGTTATATAGATGCTTTGATTGGGACAGTAACATGAAGATCAAAGCTAACATGCAGCAGCTTGTTAGCTTACTTTACCTGTCATTAATCTGATGTAGATGTTATAAAATGATTACTGTAGCTTTGCTATTATAGAAATAAATCTTGTTCACTGAGTGAAAAAAGAGACATTTATCTGCTACATTGTTCCCTTTACTTGATTATGGTGACGTGTTATATAATTGCAGTCACTGAATTAAAAAGATCTTATTCCATTTTAATCTTTTTGTTCATTCCTAAAAAAAATTACCGTGGGTCTATTGGACAGTACTTCTGTTTCTGAATTTTCTGTGTATTATAATGAATTTTCTTCATAATATTATTTGCACTTATATTAATGCACTTTTTTTAGTTTTTGTGCAAAATACTGTATATTTTAAGTAGAAGCCTGAAATTGTTTTATTATACTGTATTAGTAATGACATGTGCTGCTGACCTCTTAGTCAGATCAACCTTTAAAAAAAGAGATCTTAATCTCAATGGGAGTTTATCTGGTTAAATAAAGGTTTTAAAAAGTATTATAATTACTCTATTTTTTCTCCCCTTGTGTCCATCTCTCAGCAGCATCATATCCACCAAGCATGGCACAATCACAGAGAAACCACTACTGCAGTGTCCCACAGTGTTCGAACAACAAAAAAAACTTTCCATATCTCAGTGTTCATGACTTCCCGGCTGATGCTGAGACTCGAGCCTATTGGGTGACGGCAATAAGAAGAGATGAGGGGCCAAATTTTAAAATCCTTCGCAGCAGCACTTACGCCTGCAGTCAGCACTTCTCTTCCGAGGACACCTATGTTTCTGCAAGTGGTCTTTAACAAATTAAACTCCATCTTTCTTTCTTAAAGATAATTGAGTTATAAGTTAATTTAGCTATTCCTAAGATAATTTCAGTGGCTCACCACGTAAAATTTTATTAGAGCTGTCAAAATCAATTTGTTAAGGAAATTAATCTGAGAAATTAATTAATTTCTGCACATACAAATGGTTTTTAAAAATACTCACCTGTACACTGTCATCGCACACTGTCTCTTTCTCCTGCATTGTTTACATTTCAATTGTTTACTGTTAAATCACTGCTGTAATTTACTGTAATTCTCAAGCTGTATGCAAACGGAATTTCGTTCTGTACGCACTCTGTGCATACATAATGACAAATAAAGTTGTCTAAATCTAATTTGTCCATGGATAAACCCAGAACCACACACAAGGGACTTAAAATGAAAGTCTTTATTGAAGGTTTGATGGGATGGAGGGTGATGTAACCAGCGAGGTAGAACTGCACGGGAACAGGGTGATGGTGTTGGCAGGAGCTGACGGACCGGAGAGAGACTTCTTGGAACCAGGAACAGGCATCAGGGTCCACAGCTCGGCAGAAAATTGACAGTTCAGGGGAGAACCCACCAGAACTCGGCAGCAGGCTCTTCTGTAAGGCAGAGGGGAACTGGAGTGCAGGATTTCAGCAGGATAAACAGGACAAGTAAAAGGTAAAATGGACAGAGCTGCTATGAAGTATCTATGTAATAAATAACTAAAATATATGAAGTGTGATGTCTGAAGTTTTTTTAAATCCATGTTTTTTTGGTCAGTTCCTGAAAAATAACAGTATAGGACACAAGGGGTTTGCCCCGACAGCAGCATAATCCATAAATACTATAGTGAACTGATTATTAGTGTGCATGCAGTGTGCTTGCAACATTATTGACAGCGTCTTTCTCAGTCTATGATGTCCTAAACTATCACAGTTTTAACAGGAATGGGCAGAATTATTTTATTAATTGAGGCTCCAGATCTACTGACGAGACTGAGAAACACACTGAACCCACAGAGGAATTATGAGGGATACTGCAAAAGTCTGCAACCTCAGTAAAATACTACACAAAAAAAAAAAACGGGAGGGAATGAGGCTCCTCATTTTTATTCATAGAGCTGTGACCAAGTGGCCAACAGCATTGACACTGTTCCAAAACAAAGTAAGAAAAGGCTCAACATTATACATCAACTATATCCCTGGTGTGACTCATTGACTAAAAGCTGTGAAACAGAATAGCTGATATAGCAATAAAGCTAGCGTAGCAATATAATGGAGAAATAGAAAACTAATAAATGACAAAAGTCCTGTTGGTAGCATAGCTACCATTATCCTAGCATCTATGCTAACAACAGAGCTAAGAAGACAAAGCTCTTACCTTCATAATCGAAAAGGTACTGTTCCACAAAGAACTTGACATCTTTGTCGAGTTTGGAGGCTGGTGTGGCCGGAAGCTTTTGTGCCAGTCTAAGCACGTCTCCCAAACGAAATTTGGGTAGATTGGTGAGGGACTGTGTGAATTCCCTATGTAAAAACACTGCTCACGGAGAAAGCGGAAGTAAAGACACCCTGCTTCACCGCAGAACGGAAGTTGCATGACGTCACTGTGAAAAGGGTCTATTACAAAGGAAAACACATTTGTTTGGAGCTACTTTTATTGCAAAAAAATTTAGACTTTAGTAGGTGCTGTTTTCCTGACTCTTCCATAACTCCTGAAGCAGTAGTACTGAATAGAGTGATGACATATTTCAGTACATAGTCTTTGCAAAACAATGTTCACATCATATCAGATTTTAAAAGTGGCATTAAAAATTTGTATTTATAACACAAAGCATAGACTCTGAAACAAATTGAAAGAAGATGATGTAAGAAATCTGATATACGCTGAAATTACCTGTTCATGGTTAAAAATGTATCAAATAACATGATATTCTTTCCCTTCACAGTTGTTAAATCACTGAGCCTTCTGGTTTAAATTTTTTCTCTTATACAGTGAGATTGCATATTTTGTGGACTCGCGGGGAAATATGATTTTTCTTGAGGAGTCAGCAAAACAGTGCCCCATTTACATATTTAGAGATGACAGCGTGCAGTAGGCAGTAACATTAAACGTATGAGGGTTAGTAACAGTGGGATGATTTTAAAGCAATGGACTGCAGTCTCCAATCACAGGACGATTGCCCTCACACCTCTTGGGAAGAAGCTTTTTCTAAGTTTATTTGTTTTGGCTTTGAGGCTGCTGAAGCGTTTACCTGATGGGAGAGGGGCAAACAGTGCATTGCTTGGGTGGATGGGATCAGTGGAGATGCATCTGGCCCTTCTTTGGACTCGTTCTGCATAGATTGAATCTAGATCCTGCAGAAGGCATCCCACAATCCGCTGCGCTGCTCTCACCACCCATGCTAAGTCCTTCCACTCCTGAACTGTGCAGCTCCCATACCGTACAGTTATGGTGATACATAACACAGTCTCTGTAGTAGCTCTATAGAAGTTCTTGAGCAGTTTAGTGAAAAAAGTAGAGAACTTTTCAGTTTCCTGAGGAAGAAGAGCCATTGATGGGTCTTCATCAGGTGGGAAGATTTTATAATCCAGCATGTCTGGTTGTACGGTGTTGAATGCTGAGCTGAAGTCTATGAAGAGCTGCTGCAGGTGAGTCAGAGCTGAGTGCAGTGCTAACGAGACAGCGTCCTCTGCGGAGCGATTCTCCCTGTAGGCAAACTGCAGGCTGTCTTGGCCAGCGTCCTTGATGTGCTTTAGGAGGATCCTCTCGAAGCTCTTCCGGTTGACAGGAGTCAGCGCAATGGGATGATAATCATTGAGGCAGTTGATGATTGGGTACAATCAGACAGGCAGGAACAACGGAGTGTTGCAGGGAGAGGGTGAAGATGTCATGTAAGACCCATGCTAGCTGGTCAGCACACGATTAAGGCATCCGGGCTAACACCATGTCTGTCCCTGGGCCTTGTTGGTGTTGACCCTTTTCAGGAAAGAGGTAATTTGGTGCAACTGCAGGACGAGAGGCTGATGGTACTCCTTTGGCTCGGGATGATGTTCAGGCTCCCTGCTGCTTGGAGTGTAGAAGCATGAGAAAAACTGTTTAGGGTGTCAAGGAGAGTTTGCTTCTAGCCCTGCTGTAGGCCAGTCTGTCTCCAGATCTGAACAATGTATCCAGGACCTTCAGCGGGGACTGCACCGGGCTGTCCACCCATTTTCTGGTTAAGAAACACTGATTGTCTTTGTGGGTAGGACAGCATCAGGGTAGAAGTGGATTTAGGAAAGCACAGATGATGTGTTGTAAATCAGCATCCACTTTGAATACATCCCAGTCAGTGATTCCAAAACAGCCCTGTAGGGCTGAGCAGGCCTCTTCTGTCTAAACCTGACTGTTTTGTATCCCCGGTCTGGTACTGTACATCAGTGGCTTGTAAGCAGGAATCACGTCCTCAGAAATGTGTGATGAAGAACCAAAGTGTGGGGCTGCGGCAGCTTTGTATGCTCCTGGGATGTCACAGTAAACTTGATCTAATGTATCATTGTCTCTTGTTAGAAACTTAATAAATTTATGTAACTTGGGGAGCACAACCTTTAAATTAACATTGTTAAAGTCCCCAGCAATTATCTGTCCATTTGGCCAATAACAAATCAGTAGAGTTGCTTAACACTAGCATTACCAGGGTTTTCGACCTCTCCCCTGAAGTCCCGAAAGAGGGTCAAAAGACCCTGAGTCCAAACTGACGACTCTGGTGGCTCAAATTAGCATCCCTTGTTCAATTGTAAATAGGGCCATTGCCTGAGGAATCAGCAGGGGGGGAGGAGAGCCGAACTCACAAAAGCATTCCACACTTCTGTACTGTCAGGCCAGAAGGTACGTGTGAATAGTCCATGTTGGGGGTGGGAGCGATCTATGATGGAGGCAGCTCTACAGTAGAAAACTAACCAAATGAGCAACACGGGTTGGCGTTCAAAGTTACTGCAGGGCTATCATTGGATGGGGTTAAATAATAATAATAAAAACCCGTGTTTTCCTTACAAGTTTTCCTTGAAAATTAAGGAGCTGTTTGCTGATTTCATACATCAGAACACCCAAGAAAACAACTTTTATTTCATTAGATTATAATTGCACTGCATTTAACAAGGTCCCCTTTTTTTACTCTGACCAGTTTCCATGTATCTAGTGAATATAGCATCCCCCAAAGAATAAAAACAACCAACACCATCACTTTACAACTATTACCCTGCAGTGTGGATAAAACTAAATACTATAATAATAAAAAATTGTTTGTTATTAGCAAAGTGCAGCATTTTTGGGATACAAAATCTCTAAAACCATCGTGTATGGTTTATTATGTATGTATGTTATATTATAAATCAACTAGCTGCTTGGGAGTCAGGGTAGAAAAATAAGCCTACTCTGTGCTACCATCACAAACAAGGTAGTTCTGAAAATTATTTTAAAGAAGGAGATGTTTGTCTGAGTGATACCCTGTCAGTTTAGGCTGATGACCATGTCCTGGTCATGTCTAATTAGGACCCTCTCTTTCCGATTTCAATCGAACAATAACAAGCTTATTGTTTCAATCGAACAGTAAGTTTTGTGTTGACTAGAATTTAGTAATTAAGCATTTTTTTTTAATCTAGGATTGTCAGGCCCTGAATACAAATGCAGTCCACACTTTTTCAGATTTGCCTTTGAAAACCACTTTTTAAACCACAGATCCTTTTCTATTCACATTACAATTATGCACTAATTTGTACGAGTAAATGTCATAAAATACCAATGAAATACACTGATGTTTGTAATCATAATTTAACAAAATGCAAAACAGTTCAAGTAGTACGAATACCAAATTGTCCAAATTGCCATTGCCTCTTATACGTTTGTATATTTCTCATGCTGGAATTTCAGTCCTCTTGACTTAGACACAAATACTTCTGGTCATTGCTCACAGCTGTACCTGGCAGTTAGTAGGGAGTTAAGCTTCCCCCTTCCTTTGGTGCACCAGTAATGGCCTTATTTACAGAACAAAAGCACCGGTTCACAACTGCTTATAGGATGCTAATTAAAATCCTTCAGGTCAGTCGACCCGTCTCTGGGCTCCAAAGGTAGAAATGTTAAATGACCCTTCTCTGGTAATTCTAGTGTTAAGAGCTAAATTAGCGTTAGTTCTCGGCTGCACATATGTTGCAATGATTATCATAGAGCTGAACTCTAGCCAGTTTAAATGGTCTGCAATTAACAGCAAGGTATTCCAGGTCAGGTGAGCAGAAGATACCGACGACTTTGCTGAAGTGCACCAGGTGTTGTGGATGTAAATGGCCAGACTTCCTTCTTTGCTTCTATTAGCCCCCTAGTGGCGATCTGCGGTACTACCGCTCTCTGGGATTGAAGGCGGAAGCAGCAAACATTCGGGATGTTATGCTTGATATTGTGATATTTCGGTGTTTGCGGAGAGTCAGGGGAAGAAGGCAACCCTTGGTGAATTTACTTGAGAGAGTCGGCTTTTGGGAAGTGGATGAGACAAACGAACGTCTACTAAGGATTTACAGACGCAGGAAACAACGACAGAAACTGAGGTTCATCACGCTGCTAAGCAGAATCATCACTGGAAACCGTGTGACATGGTAAGGAAGCTAGTATTATTATGAATGTCTGAAATTTGTCTGAATGAAGTGTTAATCGGGACGTGCAGCCAGACTGCCGGAAAACCCGCGGACAGTCAGCTGACTGTAAGGGCATGACGCGGTCTGCTCATGCGCTCTTCGTTATCAGAAACCGGGATAAAAAAGAACCAGTCCGAGACCTACTCGGGAACTGGTCTGCAGTTAGCAGTGTTGTAGTCAAGTCACTATGCCTCGAGTCCGAGTCCAGGTTCGAGTCACCAGTGTTCAAGTCCGAGTCAAGTCCAGGTCATTAAAAAAAAATCCGAGTCGAGTCCGAGTCCAGTCCACTACTCATCCGAGTCAAGTCCGAGTCGAGTCACTATTGACGTGTGATGTATGACATGAAGCAGTAACATTCCATTGCACTAATAACTCTTTCGCTGTAGTTACCCTTGGTTTTACTCGGTAAAACTACCGCTTTTTCCAAGTCTAAGACGTCTCCTAACCATGGTTTTTAAACATTGTTGTTATGGAACGCGCAACAGCGACTCGAGGTACGCTGATAGGCCGCATATGAAGGATGTTAAAGCCGCAAGCGGCGTCGATCGGCCCTCGCAGCCAAGCGCACTCCGGCCTATTGGCCACTGCCGCGGTGCCGGCCGGCGGGCGGGGTTCGCACACCGCCGCGGTGCCGGCCGGCGGGCGGGGTTCGCACACCGCCGCGGTGCCGGCCGGCGGGCGGGGTTCGCACACCGCCGCGGCTCCGGCCGGCCGGCGGGGTTCGCGCACCGCCGACCAGCCGCCACCGCAGATGCTGTTACGCATTTTCCTCGCTCGTCCACCGGGCGATTCCCACAAACGCGTTCGGCAGCCCTCCCCCATGACTCACAACAAATCTGGTGTGGATCGGTCAATGCAGCGAGGAGATATAGCCGTTGGATAATGATATTGCATTTGGCCACCGGACCGGACTAAATTGTTCGGCGGGCCGGAAAATTTTTACCGATTCCTGGACGGTGACTACAAACAGAAAAAAAAAACGGCCGATGACGGCATGAACACCAAGCAGGAGAAAAACAACGACTTACCTTCCTATCAACTCGGCCCGTCTTTCCGAGCCCTCGACACTCAAGCCATCGTTTGAGCTGAACGTTGGTATGTTGTTCCACAGTTCTACCAGTAAAACATCCTCTTGTGAAAGTTTAACAGCTGTAAAGTCGGTCATATAGTTGTATCTGTTGCATGTTTAACGGCTGGTTGCTACGTGCGCTCTCACACTGTTTGCCCAACCTTAGCGGCAAGGGGCGTTGCTCATGAGATGGTGACGTCACGTGCGCGGTACGACATTTAGATATTAAAATCATACACCAAATAATATTCTAATGACATATTAAAATTGTAGCATAATGATATAAAAAAAAGTCGAGTCTTTTTCTCAATTTCCGAGTCAGAATGATCTGAATGTAGGAGTCCGAGTCCAAGTTCGAGTCATCAGTGCTCAAGTCCAAGTCAAGTCACGAGTCTCTAAATTTAGCTAATGACTCGGACTCGAGTTCGAGTCTCGGACTCGAGTACTACAACACTGGCAGTTAGCGCGGTCCGGTTATGTTTAGCGCGGTCCAGTTCAGTCTGCTGACCGTTTACACACAAAAGTTATCTCGGTTACCGAGCTCGGACTGGTCTCGGCTCGGTTAAAAAAGTGTAGTGTAAACGGGCCTATAGTCACCATCCACTTTTCTCAGTCATCTTCCAGCCACTACTCAGCCCCATAATCAGCTCCGCCTGCTGTTGCCACGAATTACCCCAAGTCATTCCACCTAATCACTATATACAGTGGTCGGCAAAAGTTTGGGCAACCTTATTAATTTCAATGATTTTCCTTCATAAATCATTGGTTCTTAGGATAAAAAAATCAGTTAAATGTATCGTATAGGAGACAAACACAGTGATATTTCAGAAGTGAAACGAAGTTTATACCATTTACAGGAAGTGTGCAATAATTGTTTGAACAAAATTAGGCATGTGCATAAATTTGGGCACTGTTGTCATTTTACTGATTTCAAAATCTTTAGAACCAATTATTGGAACTCAAAATTGGTTTGGGAAGCTCAGTAACCCTTGACCTACATACACAGGTGAACCCAATTATGAGAGAGTATTTAAGGGGGGGGCAATTGTAAGTTTCCCTCCTCTGTGAATCTTCTCTGAAGAGTAGTGACATGGGAGTCTCAAAAGAACTGTCACATGAACTGAAAACAAAGATTGTTCACCATCATGAATTAGGGGAAGGATACCGAAAGCTGTCTAAGAGATATCAGTTGTCTGTTTCAACAGTTAGGAACATAGTCAGGAAATGGAAGACTACAGGCACAGTTCAAGTTAAGGCTCGAAGCGGCAGACCAAGGAAAATCACGGATAAACAGTGAAAAATGGTTCGAACAATCAAAGTCAACCCACAGGCCAGCACCAAAGACATACAACATGATCTTGCTGCAGATTGTTATTGTGCATCGTACAACTATTGCACGCACTTTACACAAGGAGATGCTGTACGCAAGAGTGATGCGGAGGAAGCCTTTTCTCCGCCCACATCACAAACAAAGCCGCTTGAGATATGCTAAAGCACATTTGGACAAGCCGGCTTCCTTTTGGAATAAGGTGCTGTGGACTGATGAAACTAAAATTGAGTTATTTGGACATAACTAGGGGCGTCATGCATGGAGGAAAAACAACACAGCATTCCTAGAAAAACACCTGCTGCCTACAGTAAAATTTGGTGGTGGTTCCATCCTGCTGTGGGCCTGTGTGGCCAGTGCAGGGACTGGGAATCTTGTTATGGTTGAGGGACGCATGGATTCCACCAAATATCAGCCCTGTCACTGATTCCAGGAATCAGTGACAAGGCTGAAGCTGCGCGGGGGCTGGATCTTTCAACAGGACAATGACCCTAAACATTGCTCAAAAACTACTAGGGCATTCATGCAGAGGAACAAGTACAATGTTCTGGAATGGCCCTCTCAGTCCCCAGACCTGAATATTATTGAAAATCTGTGGTGTGACTTAAAGAGAGCTGTCCATGCTCGGAAACCATCAAACCTGAATGAATTAGAGGTGTTTTGTAAAGAGGAATGGTCCAAAATACCTCCAAACAGAATCCAGACTCTCATAGGAAGCGTTTAGAAGCTGTTATTTCTGCAAAAGGGGGATCTACAAAATATTGAGTTTTTTTTTTTTTTGATTGTGGTGCCCAAATTTATGCACATGCCTAATTTTGTTTAAACAATTATTGCACACTTCCTGTAAATGGTATAAACTTCGTTTCACTTCTCAAATATCACTGTGTTTGTCTCCTATATGATATATTTAACTGATTTTTTTTATCCTAAGAACCAACGATTTATGAAGGAAAATCATTGAAATTAACAAGGTTGCCCAAACCTTTGCAGACCACTGTATACCTGCCTCATTCAACCACCCCTTGCCAGAATATCTGGTCTTGTTTCTCTGCGTGCATGTGATGTTATGACTCTTCATCCCTTGAATCTATTCTCGCCTTGCCCTTTTTAGTGCTTGTGTGCAAGGCCTGGTTAAAGTTTGTCCTGGGATTTCCTTGTCTCACTCTGCTCATGCTGGGAACACGTCAGTGGCTTCTTGTCAAGCCTGGTTATGCATGCATCACCTGGTCACGTATGGTTCTGTCTACAACAATCAGCTAAGTCAAACGCCTGCCGGCATTACCTGGTCAAGTCAATCTCTGCCTAAATCTCCTGGTCTCCTGGCTGTCTCATCTGCCACCATCACCTGTTTTTAATTAAAACTCTTAAAAGCTACTCTCTGGTTGGCTGAATTACTGGGTTGACCACACACAGGAATATTATATTCTTAGACAACTTAGACTTAGACAACTTTATTTGCCATTCGGTATGCACAGAGTGCGTACAGAATGAAATTTCGTTTCATACAGCTTTTGTAAATTGCAGTAGAAGTTAAATTACAGTTTTAGGTGCGGCAGAGATTTAGAAGTAAACGGTAGATTTTAAAATACAGTATACAAACAACTGGAATGTAACAAAAAAATGCAAGGGCCTTTGTGCATGAATGCATTTATTTGTGCAATTTAAGACTAGGAGTTCGATAGTGTAACCCAGGTTTTTGGGGTAATCCTGTTATCTCTAATAGTTAAGGTTATGTCTCCCTTTCAATTTTTCATCCTGTTCACCAATTTTGTACTAAGTGTGAAATCCCGTGAGATTCTGTGGGATTTTAGTTTTAAAAAGTAGGGCGGTGCCCATTGTTTGGTCATGAACAAGGAAGTTGTTTGGTCTCATGAACAAGGAAGTTCAAGGCTGGCTGTATTGCAGGCAGTCTTGTATAAAGTACTGAAATCTCAGAGTCAAGTAAAAGTATAAGTACCTCTCTAAAATATGACTTTGGTAAAAGTCCAAGTCACTGACTGAAATGTTACTTGAGTAAAAGTCTTAAAGTATCTGAAATGTCTTGTACTTAAGTATGACAATTACTGTAAAAATAGATGTACTCAAGTAATATAATAAAAAGTATAAGTAAAAAGTAAAACAAAGCAAATGCAGTTTGAATGACATTTTTTAGATTTTGGTAAACTTAGAAAGTCAAATTCACTTAAAATAACATAAACAACCAAGTGCAGGAGAAATTTAGACCAAGTTTAAATATAAAATACAACCTTTTTGTAAGCTTTCAGTTTTCCTTGTTCAAGTAAGGTCAGTGCTATGCACTTTAAAATTGTACACAACCAAGTGCAGGCAAAATGTAGACCAGGGGGTGTATACTAAGAACATGGTTTAGTTACTCTTTTTGTAACGAGTAACTAAAGCAAACATTGAAAATGTATTGAAGTAAAAGTATGCAATGAAGTTCAGAAATATAGTGAAGTAAAAGTAAAAGTTATCAAAAAATGTTATACTCGAGAAAAGTATAAAGTACTCCAAAATATACTTAAGTACAGTAGTGAAGTATTTTTACTTCGTTACTATACAACACTGATTGCAGGTGGGCTTTAAATCTGTTTAAATCAGTTATTTGTCATCTTTTCATTATACTATGCTCACTGATATGCCTTGCAGTTTCTATATGCCTGCACTCTACACTGAATGGGTATTCTTGGGCTTAGAAATGGGAAGCAATGAACTGGTGAGTGTTTGTCTTATTGTTTGGAGCATGCTAATGCTAACATTAGCATGCTGAACTAGAGGTGTTTTGTAAAGAGGAATGGTCCAAAATACCTCCAAACAGAATCCAGACTCTCATAGGAAGCATTTAGAAGCTGTTATTTCTGCAAAAGGGGGATCTACTAAATATTGAGTTATTTTTTTTTTTGATTGTGGTGCCCAAATTTATGCACATGCCTAATTTTGTTTAAACAATTATTGCACACTTCCTGTAAATGGTATAAACTTCGTTTCACTTCTCAAATATCACTGTGTTTGTCTCCTATATGATATATTTAACTGATTTTTTTTATCCTAAGAACCAACGATTTATGAAGGAAAATCATTGAAATTAACAAGGTTGCCCAAACCTTTGCAGACCACTGTATACCTGCCTCATTCAACCACCCCTTGCCAGAATATCTGGTCTTGTTTCTCTGCGTGCATGTGATGTTATGACTCTTCATCCCTTGAATCTATTCTCGCCAGTTGCTCCACCTCCTCTCTGTAGTCCTGGTCATCGTCGTCTCTGATCAGGCCCACCACCGTTGTGTCGTCTGCAAACTTCACGATGTGATTGGTGGTGAACCTGGGGGCGCAGTCGTGTGTCATCAGGGTGAACAGCAGGGGGCTCAGGACGCAGCCCTTAGGGGAGCCCGTGCTGAGGGTGATGACATCGGAGGTGTTCTGTCCGACCCGGACTGACTGAGGTCTGTTGGTGAGAAAGTCTAGCAGCCAGTTGCAAAGGGGTGTGCTGAAGCCCAGATGTTCCAGTTTTCCCACCAGGTGCTGTGGGATGATGGTGTTAAAGGCTGAACTGAAGTCCAGAAAAAGCATCCGCACGTGCGTGTTCTTCTCCTCCAGGTTTGCTAGGCTCAGGTGAAGAGCAGAGGAGATGGCGTACTCAGTGGAGCGGTTCCGCCAGTAGGCAAACTGGAACGATTCGAGTGTTGAGGGGAGACTGGAGACGATGTGTTCTTTCACCAGCCTTTAAAAGCACTTCATCATGATGGGAGTCAGGCCGGTAGTCGTTGAAACAGGTGACTTGAGGTTTCTTTGGCACCGGAATGATGGAGGCAGACTTGAAGCATGCTGGCACTGTGGCTTGGTTCAGCGAGGTGTTAAAAATGTCTGTGAGGACACCAGCCAGCTGACCTGCACACTCCTTGAGCACCCGCCTAGGTATGTTGTCGGCGCCTGGGGCCTTCCGCGGGTTGACTCTCCTTAGGGTCTTCCACATGTCGGCGGTGTCAAGGCAGAGGACCTCCTCTTCCTGATGGGGAACAGATTTCACTGCTGGAGTTTAGTGCCTCAAACCTCCCAAAGAAGTTATTTAGTCCATTGAGAAAGTCAGCATCAACCTCACCCACCGGGGGGGGGGGGGGGGGGGGTTGTATTCGGTGATCTGCCATATGCCTTTCCACATGCTCCTGGTGTTGCTGGCGCCATGGAAAAGCTCCTGGATTTTCTGACTGTGGTTTCGCTTTGCTAGCCTGATGGCACGGTTCAGGTTGGCTCTTGATGTCCTCAGTGCCTCCTTGTCTCCGGACTTGAAGGCTGAGTTCCGTGCTTTTAGCGCTTGACGGACCTCCACAGTAATCCAGGGTCGTTGGTTGGCTCGGGTGATGATAGTCTTGGTGGTGCTCATGTCCTCAATGCATTTGTTGATGTAGGCTGACACAGTCATGGCGTACTTATCAATGTTGATCTTGTCCTCATAAGTTGCAGCAGCTTTGAATTGTTCCATTCAGAGCACTCAAAACAGTCCTGGAGCGCCTCCATGGCTCCCTCAGTCCACACCCTCACCTGCCTCACTGTAGATTTAGCTCTGATCAGCAGGGGCCTGTATGCAGGAATTAGCATCACAGAGAGATGGTCTGAAGAGCTCAGGTGGCAGTGGGGGGCTGCCTTGAATGCGCCTTTTATGTTTGTGTAAACTAAGTCTAGAGTGTTCTCTCCCCGAGTTGCAAAATCCACACGTTGGTAGAAATGAGGGAGAACAGTTTTTATATTTGCCTGGTTAAAATCCCCAGCAATAATGAAAACTCCCTCTGTGTGTGCAGATTGCATCTCAGATATAGCCCGATAGAGAACACTCATAGCCTCTTTTGTGTTTGCGCTGGGAGGGACGTAAACCGCTGTGATAACAACAGTAAACTCTCTAGGCAGATTAAAAAGGTCTGCAGCTAATAATCATCAGCTCAATGTCCGGAGAGTAGAAACTTGTGACTAATCTAGCATTTTTACACCAGGTGTTATTGATGTAAACGCAGAGTCCGCCTCCTCGCGTCTTACCGCAAAGTTCTCTGTGTCTGTCGGTGCGGAAAGTAGCTAGCCCCTCCAGGCTAACGGCGTTGTCCGGGATTGATGAGGTGAGCCATGTCTCCGTCAGGATCAGGGCGCAGCAGTCCCTGAACTCACTCTTTGCAGAGAGCTCGAGTTGTAAATAGTTCATTTTGTTGTCCAGTGAGTGGACATTGGAAAGCCAGATGGACGGGAGCGGCAGTCTGAATGGGTTTGCCTTTAGCTTCGCTGCTAAGCCTCCTCGGCAACCGCGCTTCTTCGGCCGGCTACACCGCTTTCGGTGTACACCGAAAGCTACACCGCTTTCACCTGCGTGAGCTGCTTGTCGAGGCCGCTGCTTCACAGGCCTCCGGGGCTGGTCTCCGTAAAACGCCACAGCCAGAGAGGAAAGTAGAGCGTAGTAGTAGTTAAAAGTCCAAAAGCGCTACTTGATCGTAACTCCAACAGGCGCTCGCGGTCAAGTACTGATCGGCTGGGTAGATGAGTGGTTTCTAGCGATTGTAAGATTACAGTCTCTCAGTCTAGGTCAGTACGCAACACAATTAGAGGGAAAACAGCCATTGACACCCTCCGCAAGGAGCGTAACCCAGAAAAGATCTTTGCTAAAAAAGCAGATTGTTCAGAATTCTGTTTCCAAGCATAGCCATAGAAATTTGTGGTCGTAGCCCTTGTCAGGAGTTGTCTTCTTGCAGTAGAGAAAGGAATACATTAGGATGGTTGAAGGGGAAAAATTGCATGAAAAATGTTATATCAAAAAACATCATAATTAGACACATTTCAGGTGTGGGGGGAGGGCGGTAGCATCCTAGTCCAGTACTCCAAGTGAGCAGTGCATGCGTGCACATCCAACCTAGATTTCTGTGCCAGTGGAAAAATAACAGTGGGCACAGCGGAGGCATTGAGGCACAGGGTGTGTATTTATTGCCATGTTTGTGTATGTGTGTGCACCTGTGCATCAGTATGGGCCCATGACTGTCCTGTAGACCCCCTCCAGTCGTAGTCTTAGTTGTATATTATCAGCAGTTCAAGAAGGACACTGTTTGAGTTCACAGGTGTAATGAGCAGCTGATCAAGATTCAATTTAACCGCTTACACACTCCCTGCAGTCTTACTAAGGCCAGAACTGCCACGAGGTCTTCTGAATTTGCAGATATACCAGGTAACCGGCAGCTCCAATAAGCAGAAATCCTGTTATCAATAATCCACATATGTCCAGCTGCGTGTATCCTCGCAGGACAGCTCAGCTCCCCTGCCCCTGGGCTTCTTGTTGAGAAAATTTGATTAGGTGCGTTAAGCAACCAGCTGATCAGATCCATAGTTTGCAATTTGGATGATTTGCAGAAAAAGTTTCTGAGTGATTTACACAGCAGGATACAAACAGAGAGCACAAGCAGGAAAATGTGTTACCAAAGATAATGTTTTTTTTTAGCCAACACGTACAACACCCTTGAGTTAACACCGCCTCTGTTTCTCTGTCCTTTACTGTCCTAGCGACAGCTCCAGAGGTGACTGAGGAGCCAATGGTTGTAAATCCAAGGGACCCGGCTGGAGGGTCCCCTTCAGACTCACCTCCCAGGGACATCAGAGGTGCAAGGGAATTTCCTGGTGAGTCTTTGATCAGACCAGGTGTTTTCACTTGAACTATTTATGTTACTTCAATCTTCCTGGTTTAAAACATTTGCTGTCTGAAAATAAAATGTGTTTAACATTTGATCACTACGTTTGACATTCATAGTCAATGCAATGAGTTAGGTACATCTGACCTCAGCTCCTCTCTGACTTGATAATACAATAAAGACTTTAGCTTTGTGGTAAGTTCAAAAGCTTTTGTAGGAGGAAAACCAGGAGAATAAACACTGAAAGAACCAGAGGAAGAACCGTGAGGATGAAGAGGATGAAGATACACTGGAGGAAGAGAAATATATTTTGTGTTTGTCTCCTTTATAAGCGAAGGAGATAGGGAAGTCTGTCCAGCCAGTGCACTTGGACCACCTAATGGCAGAGGACGGGACAGAATTGTGGAACACCATTTTTTAGTGTTTAATAAAAGACGAAACAAATAATGTTTAGTTCCTGTCGTTTTATATAAACAATTCTTTATAAAGAAAAGCCAGCAAGTCATATTTTGCCTGCAATAAGAGATTAGTATTGTATTAGTATTAGTATTTACGCATTAATTTGTCTGCTGCTTTTTCCAGCCCTCTCTCCTGGCTTTAGCAGACTTTGAGGTGTTACCTGTCATTTTAATTAATGACTCAAATTAGGCATAACCTTCCATTAAAAGCTCTTGTTCTGCTTGGCCATGCTAAACAGCCAATAGCAGCGTTGTTGATCATGGTTTCTACTATCGATACATTTACCCTTTTAAACAAACGCATGAATGCGCAGAAATTTCACATAACTCAATCCAGCGATACTAATCATAAACAACAGGTGTGTTTGAAGAACCCAATTAGCCGGATCATGATTAGCCGGATGAAATCATCTTGGATGTCTCATTTGATCTTGGATGTTTTAAGCAACGTACGAAGAACGGGCCCCAGGTTTAGTAGATGTGTTAATTTAAGTTAACAAAATCTAAAATAATTTATTTCAGAACAGGAAATTATTAATAACCAGAAAGATGGATATCATCAGTTCACACTTAGGTTAAATCAGAGTTAATACTTCATGTCATTTACTACCTGTTCAAAAGGGAAGTGTTTTATGTAGAAAAAGTTTGATCTACAGTAAGTTCCAGGTTCTGGATCACAGGAACATCCAGGACATGGAAAATTGGAATTCATTTGTTGTAATTGAAGATGTTTTGCTTGTTTGAAATTAATGGCTTCTTTTACTCCTCTTCTCTGTACAAAATAGTCCGTGGGTCAGAATCTGTAGGACGTCTCCTTAAGAAGTTTCGTATGAACTGTCAGGGGGCAACTTTCTTCCACCGGGATAAGTTGCTACACAAAGAGGAATGGTCCAAAATACCTCCAAACAGAATCCAGACTCTCATAGGAAGCGTTTAGAAGCTGTTATTTCTGCAAAAGGGGGATCTACTAAATATTGAGTTATTTTTTTTTTTGATTGTGGTGCCCAAATTTATGCACATGCCTAATTTTGTTTAAACAATTATTGCACACTTCCTGTAAATGGTATAAACTTCGTTTCACTTCTCAAATATCACTGTGTTTGTCTCCTATATGATATATTTAACTGATTTTTTTTATCCTAAGAACCAACGATTTATGAAGGAAAATCATTGAAATTAACAAGGTTGCCCAAACCTTTGCAGACCACTGTATACCTGCCTCATTCAACCACCCCTTGCCAGAATATCTGGTCTTGTTTCTCTGCGTGCATGTGATGTTATGACTCTTCATCCCTTGAATCTATTCTCGCCAGTTGCTCCACCTCCTCTCTGTAGTCCTGGTCATCGTCGTCTCTGATCAGGCCCACCACCGTTGTGTCGTCTGCAAACTTCACGATGTGATTGGTGGTGAACCTGGGGGCGCAGTCGTGTGTCATCAGGGTGAACAGCAGGGGGCTCAGGACGCAGCCCTTAGGGGAGCCCGTGCTGAGGGTGATGACATCGGAGGTGTTCTGTCCGACCCGGACTGACTGAGGTCTGTTGGTGAGAAAGTCTAGCAGCCAGTTGCAAAGGGGTGTGCTGAAGCCCAGATGTTCCAGTTTTCCCACCAGGTTGCTGTGGGATGATGGTGTTAAAGGCTGAACTGAAGTCCAGAAAAAGCATCCGCACGTGCGTGTTCTTCTCCTCCAGGTTTGCTAGGCTCAGGTGAAGAGCAGAGGAGATGGCGTACTCAGTGGAGCGGTTCCGCCAGTAGGCAAACTGGAACGATTCGAGTGTTGAGGGGAGACTGGAGACGATGTGTTCTTTCACCAGCCTTTAAAAGCACTTCATCATGATGGGAGTCAGGCCGGTAGTCGTTGAAACAGGTGACTTGAGGTTTCTTTGGCACCGGAATGATGGAGGCAGACTTGAAGCATGCTGGCACTGTGGCTTGGTTCAGCGAGGTGTTAAAAATGTCTGTGAGGACACCAGCCAGCTGACCTGCACACTCCTTGAGCACCCGCCTAGGTATGTTGTCGGGGCCTGGGGCCTTCCGCGGGTTGACTCTCCTTAGGGTCTTCCACATGTCGGCGGTGTCAAGGCAGAGGACCTCCTCTTCCTGATGGGGAACAGATTTCACTGCTGGAGTTTAGTGCCTCAAACCTCCCAAAGAAGTTATTTAGTCCATTGAGAAAGTCAGCATCAACCTCACCCACCGGGGGGGGGGGGGGGGGGGGGTTGTATTCGGTGATCGGCCATATGCCTTTCCACATGCTCCTGGTGTTGCTGGCGCCATGGAAAAGCTCCTGGATTTTCTGACTGTGGTTTCGCTTTGCTAGCCTGATGGCACGGTTCAGGTTGGCTCTTGATGTCCTCAGTGCCTCCTTGTCTCCGGACTTGAAGGCTGAGTTCCGTGCTTTTAGCGCTTGACGGACCTCCACAGTAATCCAGGGTCGTTGGTTGGCTCGGGTGATGATAGTCTTGGTGGTGCTCATGTCCTCAATGCATTTGTTGATGTAGGCTGACACAGTCATGGCGTACTTATCAATGTTGATCTTGTCCTCATAAGTTGCAGCAGCTTTGAAATTGTTCCATTGAGAGCACTCAAAACAGTCCTGGAGCGCCTCCATGGCTCCCTCAGTCCACACCCTCACCTGCCTCACTGTAGATTTAGCTCTGATCAGCAGGGGCCTGTATGCAGGAATTAGCATCACAGAGAGATGGTCTGAAGAGCTCAGGTGGCAGTGGGGGGCTGCCTTGAATGCGCCTTTTATGTTTGTGTAAACTAAGTCTAGAGTGTTCTCTCCCCGAGTTGCAAAATCCACATGTTGGTAGAAATGAGGGAGAACAGTTTTTATATTTGCCTGGTTAAAATCCCCAGCAATAATGAAAACTCCCTCTGTGTGTGCAGATTGCATCTCAGATATAGCCCGATAGAGAACACTCATAGCCTCTTTTGTGTTTGCGCTGGGAGGGACGTAAACCGCTGTGATAACAACAGTAAACTCTCTAGGCAGATAAAAAGGTCTGCAGCTAATAATCATCAGCTCAATGTCCGGAGAGTAGAAACTTGTGACTAATCTAGCATTTTTACACCAGGTGTTATTGATGTAAACGCAGAGTCCGCCTCCTCGCGTCTTACCGCAAAGTTCTCTGTGTCTGTCGGTGCGGAAAGTAGCTAGCCCCTCCAGGCTAACGGCGTTGTCCGGGATTGATGAGGTGAGCCATGTCTCCGTCAGGATCAGGGCGCAGCAGTCCCTGAACTCACTCTTTGCAGAGAGCTCGAGTTGTAAATAGTTCATTTTGTTGTCCAGTGAGTGGACATTGGAAAGCCAGATGGACGGGAGCGGCAGTCTGAATGGGTTTGCCTTTAGCTTCGCTGCTAAGCCTCCTCGGCAACCGCGCTTCTTCGGCCGGCTACACCGCTTTCGGTGTACACCGAAAGCTACACCGCTTTCACCTGCGTGAGCTGCTTGTCGAGGCCGCTGCTTCACAGGCCTCCGGGGCTGGTCTCCGTAAAACGCCACAGCCAGAGAGGAAAGTAGAGCGTAGTAGTAGTTAAAAGTCCAAAAGCGCTACTTGATCGTAACTCCAACAGGCGCTCGCGGTCAAGTACTGATCGGCTGGGTAGATGAGTGGTTTCTAGCGATTGTAAGATTACAGTCTCTCAGTCTAGGTCAGTACGCAACACAATTAGAGGGAAAACAGCCATTGACACCCTCCGCAAGGAGCGTAACCCAGAAAAGATCTTTGCTAAAAAAGCAGATTGTTCAGAATTCTGTTTCCAAGCATAGCCATAGAAATTTGTGGTCGTAGCCCTTGTCAGGAGTTGTCTTCTTGCAGTAGAGAAAGGAATACATTAGGATGGTTGAAGGGGAAAAATTGCATGAAAAATGTTATATCAAAAAACATCATAATTAGACACATTTCAGGTGTGGGGGGAGGGCGGTAGCATCCTAGTCCAGTACTCCAAGTGAGCAGTGCATGCGTGCACATCCAACCTAGATTTCTGTGCCAGTGGAAAAATAACAGTGGGCACAGCGGAGGCATTGAGGCACAGGGTGTGTATTTATTGCCATGTTTGTGTATGTGTGTGCACCTGTGCATCAGTATGGGCCCATGACTGTCCTGTAGACCCCCTCCAGTCGTAGTCTTAGTTGTATATTATCAGCAGTTCAAGAAGGACACTGTTTGAGTTCACAGGTGTAATGAGCAGCTGATCAAAATTCAATTTAACCGCTTACACACTCCCTGCAGTCTTACTAAGGCCAGAACTGCCACGAGGTCTTCTGAATTTGCAGATATACCAGGTAACCGGCAGCTCCAATAAGCAGAAATCCTGTTATCAATAATCCACATATGTCCAGCTGCGTGTATCCTCGCAGGACAGCTCAGCTACCCTGCCCCTGGGCTTCTTGTTGAGAAAATTTGATTAGGTGCGTTAAGCAACCAGCTGATCAGATCCATAGTTTGCAATTTGGATGATTTGCAGAAAAAGTTTCTGAGTGATTTACACAGCAGGATACAAACAGAGAGCACAAGCAGGAAAATGTGTTACCAAAGATAATGGTTTTTTTTAGCCAACACGTACAACACCCTTGAGTTAACACCGCCTCTGTTTCTCTGTCCTTTACTGTCCTAGCGACAGCTCCAGAGGTGACTGAGGAGCCAATGGTTGTAAATCCAAGGGACCCGGCTGGAGGGTCCCCTTCAGACTCACCTCCCAGGGACATCAGAGGTGCAAGGGAATTTCCTGGTGAGTCTTTGATCAGACCAGGTGTTTTCACTTGAACTATTTATGTTACTTCAATCTTCCTGGTTTAAAACATTTGCTGTCTGAAAATAAAATGTGTTTAACATTTGATCACTACGTTTGACATTCATAGTCAATGCAATGAGTTAGGTACATCTGACCTCAGCTCCTCTCTGACTTGATAATACAATAAAGACTTTAGCTTTGTGGTAAGTTCAAAAGCTTTTGTAGGAGGAAAACCAGGAGAATAAACACTGAAAGAACCAGAGGAAGAACCGTGAGGATGAAGAGGATGAAGATACACTGGAGGAAGAGAAATATATTTTGTGTTTGTCTCCTTTATAAGCGAAGGAGATAGGGAAGTCTGTCCAGCCAGTGCACTTGGACCACCTAATGGCAGAGGACGGGACAGAATTGTGGAACACCATTTTTTAGTGTTTAATAAAAGACGAAACAAATAATGTTTAGTTCCTGTCGTTTTATATAAACAATTCTTTATAAAGAAAAGCCAGCAAGTCATATTTTGCCTGCAATAAGAGATTAGTATTGTATTAGTATTAGTATTTACGCATTAATTTGTCTGCTGCTTTTTCCAGCCCTCTCTCCTGGCTTTAGCAGACTTTGAGGTGTTACCTGTCATTTTAATTAATGACTCAAATTAGGCATAACCTTCCATTAAAAGCTCTTGTTCTGCTTGGCCATGCTAAACAGCCAATAGCAGCGTTGTTGATCATGGTTTCTACTATTGATACATTTCCCCTTTTAAACAAACGCATGAATGCGCAGAAATTTCACATAACTCAATCCAGCGATACTAATCATAAACAACAGGTGTGTTTGAAGAACCCAATTAGCCGGATCATGATTAGCCGGATGAAATCATCTTGGATGTCTCATTTGATCTTGGATGTTTTAAGCAACGTACGAAGAACGGGCCCCAGGTTTAGTAGATGTGTTAATTTAAGTTAACAAAATCTAAAATAATTTATTTCAGAACAGGAAATTATTAATAACCAGAAAGATGGATATCATCAGTTCACACTTAGGTTAAATCAGAGTTAATACTTCATGTCATTTACTACCTGTTCAAAAGGGAAGTGTTTTATGTAGAAAAAGTTTGATCTACAGTAAGTTCCATGTTCTGGATCACAGGAACATCCAGGACATGGAAAATTGGAATTCATTTGTTGTAATTGAAGATGTTTTGCTTGTTTGAAATTAATGGCTTCTTTTACTCCTCTTCTCTGTACAAAATAGTCTGTGGGTCAGAATCTGTAGGACGTCTCCTTAAGAAGTTTCGTATGAACTGTCAGGGGGCAACTTTCTTCCACCGGGATAAGTTGCTACACAAAGAGGAATGGTCCAAAATACCTCCAAACAGAATCCAGACTCTCATAGGAAGCATTTAGAAGCTGTTATTTCTGCAAAAGGGGGATCTACTAAATATTGAGTTATTTTTTTTTTTGATTGTGGTGCCCAAATTTATGCACATGCCTAATTTTGTTTAAACAATTATTGCACACTTCCTGTAAATGGTATAAACTTCGTTTCACTTCTCAAATATCACTGTGTTTGTCTCCTATATGATATATTTAACTGATTTTTTTTATCCTAAGAACCAACGATTTATGAAGGAAAATCATTGAAATTAACAAGGTTGCCCAAACCTTTGCAGACCACTGTATACCTGCCTCATTCAACCACCCCTTGCCAGAATATCTGGTCTTGTTTCTCTGCGTGCATGTGATGTTATGACTCTTCATCCCTTGAATCTATTCTCGCCAGTTGCTCCACCTCCTCTCTGTAGTCCTGGTCATCGTCGTCTCTGATCAGGCCCACCACCGTTGTGTCGTCTGCAAACTTCACGATGTGATTGGTGGTGAACCTGGGGGCGCAGTCGTGTGTCATCAGGGTGAACAGCAGGGGGCTCAGGACGCAGCCCTTAGGGGAGCCCGTGCTGAGGGTGATGACATCGGAGGTGTTCTGTCCGACCCGGACTGACTGAGGTCTGTTGGTGAGAAAGTCTAGCAGCCAGTTGCAAAGGGGTGTGCTGAAGCCCAGATGTTCCAGTTTTCCCACCAGGTGCTGTGGGATGATGGTGTTAAAGGCTGAACTGAAGTCCAGAAAAAGCATCCGCACGTGCGTGTTCTTCTCCTCCAGGTTTGCTAGGCTCAGGTGAAGAGCAGAGGAGATGGCGTACTCAGTGGAGCGGTTCCGCCAGTTGGCAAACTGGAACGATTCGAGTGTTGAGGGGAGACTGGAGACGATGTGTTCTTTCACCAGCCTTTAAAAGCACTTCATCATGATGGGAGTCAGGCCGGTAGTCGTTGAAACAGGTGACTTGAGGTTTCTTTGGCACCGGAATGATGGAGGCAGACTTGAAGCATGCTGGCACTGTGGCTTGGTTCAGCGAGGTGTTAAAAATGTCTGTGAGGACACCAGCCAGCTGACCTGCACACTCCTTGAGCACCCGCCTAGGTATGTTGTCGGGGCCTGGGGCCTTCCGCGGGTTGACTCTCCTTAGGGTTTTCCACATGTCGGCGGTGTCAAGGCAGAGGACCTCCTCTTCCTGATGGGGAACAGATTTCACTGCTGGAGTTTAGTGCCTCAAACCTCCCAAAGAAGTTATTTAGTCCATTGAGAAAGTCAGCATCAACCTCACCCACCGGGGGGGTTGTATTCGGTGATCGGCCATATGCCTTTCCACATGCTCCTGGTGTTGCTGGCGCCATGGAAAAGCTCCTGGATTTTCTGACTGTGGTTTCGCTTTGCTAGCCTGATGGCACGGTTCAGGTTGGCTCTTGATGTCCTCAGTGCCTCCTTGTCTCCGGACTTGAAGGCTGAGTTCCGTGCTTTTAGCGCTTGACGGACCTCCACAGTAATCCAGGGTCGTTGGTTGGCTCGGGTGATGATAGTCTTGGTGGTGCTCATGTCCTCAATGCATTTGTTGATGTAGGCTGACACAGTCATGGCGTACTTATCAATGTTGATCTTGTCCTCATAAGTTGCAGCAGCTTTGAACATGTTCCATTCAGAGCACTCAAAACAGTCCTGGAGCGCCTCCATGGCTCCCTCAGTCCACACCCTCACCTGCCTCACTGTAGATTTAGCTCTGATCAGCAGGGGCCTGTATGCAGGAATTAGCATCACAGAGAGATGGTCTGAAGAGCTCAGGTGGCAGTGGGGGGGCTGCCTTGAATGCGCCTTTTATGTTTGTGTAAACTAAGTCTAGAGTGTTCTCTCCCCGAGTTGCAAAATCCACATGTTGGTAGAAATGAGGGAGAACAGTTTTTATATTTGCCTGGTTAAAATCCCCAGCAATAATGAAAACTCCCTCTGTGTGTGCAGATTGCATCTCAGATATAGCCCGATAGAGAACACTCATAGCCTCTTTTGTGTTTGCGCTGGGAGGGACGTAAACCGCTGTGATAACAACAGTAAACTCTCTAGGCAGATAAAAAGGTCTGCAGCTAATAATCATCAGCTCAATGTCCGGAGAGTAGAAACTTGTGACTAATCTAACATTTTTACACCAGGTGTTATTGATGTAAACGCAGAGTCCGCCTCCTCGCGTCTTACCGCAAAGTTCTCTGTGTCTGTCGGTGCGGAAAGTAGCTAGCCCCTCCAGGCTAACGGCGTTGTCCGGGATTGATGAGGTGAGCCATGTCTCCGTCAGGATCAGGGCGCAGCAGTCCCTGAACTCACTCTTTGCAGAGAGCTCGAGTTGTAAATAGTTCATTTTGTTGTCCAGTGAGTGGACATTGGAAAGCCAGATGGACGGGAGCGGCAGTCTGAATGGGTTTGCCTTTAGCTTCGCTGCTAAGCCTCCTCGGCAACCGCGCTTCTTCGGCCGGCTACACCGCTTTCGGTGTACACCGAAAGCTACACCGCTTTCACCTGCGTGAGCTGCTTGTCGAGGCCGCTGCTTCACAGGCCTCCGGGGCTGGTCTCCGTAAAACGCCACAGCCACAGAGGAAAGTAGAGCGTAGTAGTAGTTAAAAGTCCAAAAGCGCTACTTGATCGTAACTCCAACAGGCATAACCTTCCATTAAAAGCTCTTGTTCTGCTTGGCCATGCTAAACAGCCAATAGCAGCGTTGTTGATCATGGTTTCTACTATCGATACATTTCCCCTTTTAAACAAACGTATGAATGCGCAGAAATTTCACATAACTCAATCCAGCGATACTAATCATAAACAACAGGTGTGTTTGAAGAACCCAATTAGCCGGATCATGATTAGCATCATCTTGGATGTCTCATTTGATCTTGGATGTTTTAAGCAACGTACGAAGAACGGGCCCCAGGTTTAGTAGATGTGTTAATTTAAGTTAACAAAATCTAAAATAATTTATTTCAGAACAGGAAATTATTAATAACCAGAAAGATGGATATCATCAGTTCACACTTAGGTTAAATCAGAGTTAATACTTCATGTCATTTACTACCTGTTCAAAAGGGAAGTGTTTTATGTAGAAAAAGTTTGATCTACAGTAAGTTCCATGTTCTGGATCACAGGAACATCCAGGACATGGAAAATTGGAATTCATTTGTTGTAATTGAAGATGTTTTGCTTGTTTGAAATTAATGGCTTCTTTTACTCCTCTTCTCTGTACAAAATAGTCCGTGGGTCAGAATCTGTAGGACGTCTCCTTAAGAAGTTTCGTATGAACTGTCAGGGGGCAACTTTCTTCCACCGGGATAAGTTGCTACACATAGCAGTGATCTCAAAACACCAATGTTCCCACTTTTTCACTTGCACATTAATAAGTTGCAGCCGATTAAAAGTGTAAGCCGATAAAAAAATCCTGTCCAAGAGGTCACGTGATTCGACTTTTGCTGCTCAGCCAATCAGATCGCTGTATTGTCAGCTGATCGAGTTCACCAGTTCATCGTGGCTGCGGCCGTAAGATGTTTGTATGCATTTGTTTCCAGACAAAGAAAGCCCAATAATAGCATTTTCTCTTCCTAAACAGCTTAAAGCTCAGAACCTCACTCACAAGTTCAGAACCGAGAAAGCCCCTCAGACAAAGAGTGAAGCATATTTAATTATAAGAACTCAAGTCCAGTTTCTTTTCACCTTTTTTTGATGTGAGAACAAAAGAACTTACGGACAGTGTCAAATCAATATTATAATCAATAACAACACAAAATAGGAGTAATAAGACACATACAAAAAAAACAATTTCATATTATTCATTAGACTGTATTACTTTTCTTTCTTACATTTTTCTGGGTAAGACACTGACCCACAAACCTATGGAGGTCTGTATGATTCTTCCTTTGATTAAACTTTTATTTAAGAGCATTATTTACTATTTTCACTCTTAGGTTCACATCTCATATTTTGGCCCTAAATGGCCCATCTCCTGAAATTTAGAGAGGTCCCTAGCTGAATACATCTAAATCAAATGACTGGATTACCTCGTTGGTATGCAATCAAGTTTCTGCAGCTAAAAACCTATTTAAAACTGTTTAATTTAGGTAGATCAGGCAGATATAAACTTTAAGGACCAGTTTTTTCATTGGACATTCATGTTGCCTTTATGATTATCATAAATGGCTTGTACTTGTATAGCGCTTTAACTAGTCTTGACGACCTCCAAAGCGCTTTACACTACAGTCAGTCATTCACCCATTCACACACATAAGAATTTTGATGCATCCTGTTTTGCAAACCTCTGACACACAAGCAGGAAAACTCAGGATTAAAGATTATGAGAAAAAGAATATTAAAATATTAAAATATATAGTCCTTTCACTACCTCGTTGCAACTGCTGACATTAGCAGGGAAAAAAGGTGGAACATAAAATTAGATGCATTGATGTATGTGGAAGTGTTAATTTAAGCGATAATTTTTACTAAATCTTATAAATTCATCCGTCCGTCCGTTGTCTTCCGCTTATTCGGGGTCGGGTCGTGGGGGCAGCAGCTTCAGTAGGGAGGCCCAGACGTCCCTCTCCCCGGCCACTTGGGCCAGCTCCTCCGGGGGAATCCCAAGGCGTTCCCAGGCCAGCCGAAAGACATAGTCCCTCCAGCGTGTCTTGGGTCTTCCCCTGGGCCTCCTTCCGGTGGGACGTGCCCAAAACACCTCACCAGGGAGGCGTCTAGGAGGCATCCTAACCAGATGCCCGAGCCACCTCAACTGGCTCCTCTCGATGTGGAGAAGCAGCGGCTCTACTCTGAGTCCTCCCTGGATGACTGAGCTCCTCACCCTATCTCTAAGGGAGAGCCCAGACACACTACGGAGAAAACTCATTTCAGCCACTTGTATCCGGGATCTCGTTCTTTCGGTCACAAAGTTTGTGGCCATAGATGAGGGCAGGAACGTAGATCGACCGGTAAATCGAGAGCTTCGCCTTTTGGCTCAGCTCTCTCTTCACCACAACAGATCGGTACAGCGCCCGCTTCACAGCAGACGCCGCACCAATCCGCCTGTCGATCTCCTGCTCCATCTTCCCCTCATTCGTGAACAAGACCCCAAGATACTTAAACTCCTCCACTAGGGGCAGCACGTCCTCCCCAACCTGGAGAAGGCACTCTACCCTTTTCCGGTTCAAGACCATGGTCTCGGATTTGGAGGCACTGATCCTCATCCCAGCCGCTTCGCACTCGGCTGCGAACCGCTCCAGTGAGAGCTGTAGATCACGCCCTGATGAAGTCAATAGGACCACGTCATCCGCGAATAGCAGAGACACAATCCTAAGGCCACCAAAACGGATCCCCTCAACACCTTGGCTGTGCCTAGAAATTCTGTCCATAAAAGTTATTAACAGAATCGATGACAAAGGGCAACCTTGGCGGAGTCCAACTCTCACCGGAAACGAGTTCGACTTACTGCCGGCAATGCGGACCAGACTCTGGGACCGGTCGTACAGAGACCTGACAGCCCTTATTAAAGGGTCCGGTACTCCATACTCCCGGAGTACCCCCCACAGGATCCCTCAGGGGACACGGTCGAATGCCTTCTCCAGATCCACAAAGCACATGTAGACTGGTTGGGCAAACTCCCATGCCCCCTCCAGAATCCTGCTGAGGGTGTAGAGCTGGTCCAGTGTTCCACGGTCAGGACGAAAACCACACTGCTCTTCCTGAATCCGAGATTCGACTATCTGATGGACCCTCCTTTCCAGAACCCCCGAATAGACCTTACCAGGGAGGCTTAAGAGTGTGATTCCTCTATAGTTGGAACACACTCTCCAGTCCCCCTTTTTAAATAGGGGGACCACCCCAGTCTGCCAATCCAGGGGAACTGCCCCCGATGTCCACGCAATGCTGCAGAGCCGTGTTAACCAACAAAGCCCCACAACATCCAGAGCCTTAAGGTACTCAGGCGAATCTCATCCACCCCCGGAGCCTTGCCACCGAGGAGCTTTTTAACAACCTCGGCAACCTCAGCACCAGAGATGGGAGAACCCGACCCTGAGTCCTCAGGCTCTGCTTCCGCAATGGAAGACGTGTTAGTGGGATTAAAGAGGTCTCCGAAGTATTCCGCCCACCGACGCACGACGTCCCGAGTCGAGGTCAGCAGCACACCACCCCCACTGTGAACAGTGGGGGTGGTGTGCTGCTTCCCCCTCCGGAGACTCCGGATAGTGGACCAGAATCGCTTCGAAGCCGTACGGAAGTCTTTCTCCATGGTCTCTCCATACTCTTCCTACGCCCGAGTTTTTGCCTCGGCGACCAGCCGAGCCGCCTGCCGCTTCGACTGCCGGTACACATCAGCTGCTACCGGAGTCCCACAGGCCAATAAAGCCCGATAGGACTCCTTCTTCAGCTTGACGGCTTACCTCACCGCTGGTGTCCACCAGCGTGTTCGAGGGTTGCTGCCGCGACATGAACCGAAAATCTTGGGGCCACAGCTCCGACTAGCCGCCTCAACAATAGAGGCGCAGAACACAGTCCATTCAGACTCAATGTCCCCCGCCTCCCTCGGGACGTGTTCAAAGTTCTCCCGGAGGTGGGAGTTAAAGCTCCGTCTCACAGGGGACTCTGCCAGACGTTCCCAGCAGACCCTCACAATACGTTTAGGCCTGCCAGGTCTGACCGGCTTCCTCCCCCACTATCGAAGCCAACTCACCACCATCAATTCATTTATAAATTCATTTTAAATGACTGATTTTAAAGAGGACAATAATATTATTGGCATATTACGTTGGAGTGGATTCCCACCCACTGACTTTTTTTTAGTTTCCCATATTTTATTAAGTCTGTCAGAACCTCTGGGGAACACTGACTCATCTTAAGAAAAAAAATTGATTTTATTTGCTTTGTTGGTGCTCACATGGGATCACACTGCATATTTAACAGGATTGTGGTAAACTTTACAGTGTCTGGCTGGCAGATCACCATCAGTAGGCTAGGTTGTGTTTTAAGCCTCTAGGAAATGTGACACATATAGTCTATTCTGTCCATCTGAACACCCAAACGCCTCTCTCCATAGAAGAACCCGCTGCTACGGCCACAACAGATCAGCCAAAAGTTAAAAAATACCGTAAGGGAAGCGCTGACCAACCAGGATGTTGCCCAAATTCCGAGGTAAGACACCACAATTTGTTTTTATTGTTAGTAGAGCGATGATGTCTTGTAGCTACTGTTACTTGAGCAAACAACGGTGACCTGAACTGGGAAAAGTTTCTGTTTTGTAAAATGTGTCTGAGATAAGAAATCATGACATTATAATAAAATTAATGAAAAACAAAGTTGAATAAAGGATTGTAGGGTTCTCTATCACAACAAATTTGTGACTTTTACAATGATTTCAATCTTTTTAAATGTATGGACTTCTAATTATAATTTATCTTGGTGTTGAGTTTAATATCCAGAAAGTCATTATTTCTTGAAAATTCATGAACTTCAGCAGCTTCTTTCCTTATATTTAAGAAAACCTGTTCATCACTATTATATCTTAACACAGACTCTCTGCTGTTTTTTCAGCCTGAAAACAATAGAAACTACTTAATGGAGTGTTCAAAGTGTAATATTAAGTTTGCTCCATCTGTCAAATTTGACCAACGTGAAGTCAATATTAAGCTGCACAAAGAGAAAGGAGATGACCAAAAGCCCTTTTTCACGACAACGTTACCCTGCACAAAACAGGTGAGGTCAAATATCAGGGTTGATAAATCTTTAGACAGTTCTATGAAAAAGTATTTGAAATTTTGCTTTTTTACACTTAATCGTTCTAGATCAGACATTTTTTTTTTTATTTCAGAGAGAGATTATATGAGTAAAAAAAATAATTTATTTAAATAAGGATGTAGTTTTATAAGGTAAGAGAGGTATTCAAAGCAATTAATTGGCCCTGAAGTAATAACTAGTTGTGCAGCACCTGACTGCAACAGCTGTCACCAATTCCCATCATGAAATAAATAAAAAAAACACTGCTATCTAGTAACATGAAGTGGATAAGCTTCAGGAATGTCATTAATATATACAACAAATAGCAAAAGAACCAACATTTCAAAAGCATTTCAGAAAATCCCACTTAAGTTTTCTATCATATATAAGGGGCAGGTTATCTGTCTCTTAGGGCCTGGTCTTCAAAAATTCCCACTAACGACCACTAAACTGAAAGAAAACTGTGAGAGCAAAAAGTGGGTTTGTTGCATCTGATCACAAAAGATTACGTCCCGAGTGTATATGAAGTACAACACAGTCAGTCATGCATACTATTCAGTCCTTCCCATTTAAATGAGTAACCTGCTTCTGCTGCTGGCAGAAATTGGAAGATCAAATCCTTCACATAACTTCAGACATGCAGCAAGCACTAAAATTTGTTTTTAATGAATGGAGAATTTCTGCTGTTAATTGTTGTCTTAGAGGCACTATTAATATTTTTTTTAAATAAAGAAAAACAGTTTATTTTTGTCAGCAAAAGTTCTGCAAAACAGAATATTTTTTATTTTATTTTATGTCATACTTTAATAAGAAAACTAAAGTGCTCCTGACTCAATTTAGAGGCAAAAACTGCACCAACTTAGTTTCAGCTTTGGAAAATCGCTTTATGGTTGTTCTGTATTGACATTTGCATATCAGCTCCCATAGCTTTTTGTAGTTTGGTCATTAGCATATGAGCTACATATGCTTGAAGGCACTTATGCAAAAAAGGTTTGTATTCAGTGTTCTGCTCATTTTCTAGACACAAAATGCTTTGCTTTTGGTATAAATATCTAGAAGGATAGCCCCTACTAAACCACGTTTATGTAATTTACCTTTACAGGGGGCATATCATGCAAAATCCACATTTTTAGCCCTTTAAAGACATTTTGTTGTCTACTTAAAGTCCAGAAATGCATAAAATCTGAATTTAGTCTGGCCCAGTAAGTAAATGTATTTTTATCCTTTATGGGTCCTTTCATTAGAGCCATTCAGTTTTATCTTATTGCTATTACCTTTTTGGAACAATTACATATTTGCAGACAATGTTTACATACTGGTGATGATTTTAACAATTTTAATTGTTTAAATTTTATGAAAGGTTTTGACATTGTATATGCAAAATAAACTATATATGAACCTTGCCTTAAACTGATTGATTGTTTGCACATATATCATTTCATCACACCTCAGCTGCTGATTTCATTGCATCATTTGATCTAAAACTTCTATGGTTTCACAAATGTTCTTTGATGAAGTGTAGAGTTTCAGCAAAGTTTGTTTGTGTTAGCCACATTTGTTTTACATAATTTTTTTAGGCTAGTAAATTTGCATATTTTATTACCAGTTTTACACTGTGGAGCATTTTTTATGATCATACTCTCTTATTTGTAACCTTAGTTTTTCCTGTAACAATAGCAGTGTTTTTTTATTCAGGTACAAGTTTACCTTTATTTTTAAAGCTATAATTGTCCATAACATTTTTTATTGTTAAAGTTATGCTGACAATAATAATTACATTTTTATATGAAAGAATAATTATTTCATCATTAGAAAGTTTATATACCTCAAACTTGTTTCTATACTGCCATAGATACTGCTGAATAATGAAGAACAAGGCCTGTTTTAGTGGGTTTTAGCTTTTTAAAGCTTAACTTTCTCTGTTGTTTCATCAGAATGAAGAATACCCTCTTAAAGTGACTCTTAACAACTGTGAACACAATTTGTATTACAAATATGTCACTGAGAATAATAACAAGGGTGGATTCAACATTGACTTGTCCATCACAATCGATAAGGTAAGTTAAGATGCCTAGATTTTTATAGGTCTGCTTTTAGGGAGCATTTAAGTTTATCATTTAACTAAAGTGGAGATGTAGAAACAGGCTTAGACCACGAAAATAAAGCTTTGCTTTGGTATTGTTAGTATTATTAGCATTAATTAAACTGCTTCAAGCTAAATGTAAACGTACTTGATACCATCACTGAAGAATGTACAGAATGATTTAATACAAAATCTATAAAGTGACCTCTAAAGAACCCCGCCTCTCGCCCATTGACAGCTGGAGATAGGCACCAGCCTCTGAGAAAGATAATAGTAGAGGCTATACAAGTGAATTTGTAAGTACCTGATTGCGGTCGTTTATGTGAGGTCTATCCATAAGAAAAATGCTTAATAGTGGCTGTGAGGAGCCAAAGGACCCCACCAGGGCAGCAAGGCAGACGCCAAGGGAACCAGAACCCCAGATGCCCGAAGGAACCCCCAAGCACAGGGGCCAACACAGGAAAGCTGCCTCCCCCATTCCAGGGAAGAGGAGAGATAATCACCACCTCCTCCCTGCCAACAGTCACAATGCCTGGCCAAGCACTCAGTCCCAGAGCCCAAGAGAAGTTATAGTCAGAGAGGCGGTCCACAGGGCAGAGGTTTCCAGAGGGACTAGGCAAGAGGGCTATCCGGAGTCCAGGGAAGATAATTTGGAACTAGCGGCATACGCACCATGCAGATGTATCCAAGCAGGGCAGAGACAGGAGACAGAGCTGAAGTCCAGGCTTGAGTTGTTATGATAAACAGGAGAATCCAGATAAGGGCAGTGGCAGACAGATTTGCTCGACAGGCAAGGCAGGAGGTCAGTGTCAGTAGCAAAACAGGAATGAGACAGGTCAGTAACAGGAGGTCAATACCAGGAGCGCTAGATAAACGGTAAATGGACTGAACTTATATAGCACTTTTCCAGTCATGCTGACAACCCAAAGCGTTGTACACTAAAACCACATTCACCCAATTCGCTCTCACTAACACACCGAGACGCTGCTCAGTAGGCAATTTGGGGTTAAGTGCCTTGCCCAGGGGCACATCAACATTTGGCAAGGGGAAGCTGGAATTGAACTCACAACCTTCTGATTGCAAGACGACTACTCAACCCATCAAGCCACAGTCGCCTCTCGATATAGTGTTCCTCCCAGGTACAACAGCTCCCAGTAATTCGAGTTGCCAAAGGTGAAATCACTCAGAGCAGTTTGCAGGTGAATCACAGGAAGCAGGGTGTGATGTCACAGGAATGCAAACAGCAGGAACAGATGGGGACCGTTACACCAGACCTGAGAGCTTTGGCAAGTAGAATGGTGGATCTGGTTGGATTTACTATTTCTGGCCCAAATAGCTCTACAAAAGGTTTGAGGGCAGCTTATATATTGAATACATGTCCATTCCTAAATGTTGTTTCTGGATGTTTCTTTTGTGTGTAGGACATCCAGAAGGAAGACGGATCTAAGGGTTCGTCATTTTCCTTTGATCACTTTTAAAATTCAACTTTTAGGTGAACAAAAAGCTGAAAAATTGATCATCTAAGGCTAAAGTTTAAACTGCCTGTTCTCTCTGCAGATGCTCAACCTGCACAACATGAACGTTCAGGTAAGTTAACGCAATCTTATTTAGAAACCGTTTCAAAGATAAGTTAATTGGCAACCTCTGTGTCCAAATCTCTGTTTGCTTAGGTGATGTGGAGATGCAAGCGGAAGAAGAGAAGGAGCAATATGAACTGATAGAGTATAAACCACATTCTTTGGCAAACTCAACAGGTGGGTTTAACCTCAAAGAATCAGAATGAACATTATTAAAACCTTTTAATGTATAATATAAAACAAGGTATGTGCTAGAGTTTTTAAATAGTAAATAACTATATATGCATCTGTACATTTATACATACAGAGGGTTAAAAAGAAATCCTGCAGAGTAGCTCATTAACCTTGCTGTAAGGTTTTCATTTGAGACTCAACCTGGGTAAAAAAAAAACAACTGATTGGCGTGTTTTAACCGTACGCACTCAGCAATCCAAAACCTTATTAATCTCACAGGAAAAGATCTATAGCTATAGTTGCTCCATCAAAGAAAATTATAGATTTATTCTCAACAAGATCCATGAGGCAGCAGAGTGCAGACTTGCAATAGTGGAAATAGCACAAAGGAGGAGATCAAAATGTAGGATCTGACAACACAGGAGAAGAAAAGGGGTTTAAAATAGAGGAGAAAGCAGAGATGAAAGCAGGTGAAAGTAATCAACTAGACAAGAGACAGATTAAAGACATGATGAACTGACAGTGTACACACAGAGGAGGAACTGACCAAAATGGGTGCAAGACCTCGAAACTTAACAAAATCCATAAACAATGCAAAGGAATTAAAGAAAGCCTAACCCAAAATTAACAACATCCCAACACAAACACCTAAGGATCGTGACATATAGACAATGAAACTGCACAATGTTAAAAAAGCTTTGCAGTAATGACAACATGGCATGTTTTCCTTAGATATGTCACATAATGTTTAGGTTCAGTTTCAGCCATTCTTTAGCTGAAGCTCCTAAGGTTAAACATGTTTCTTTTCTTTCCAGGATCAGAAACTGACACTGGTAATTGGTTCTCACGCCTGCTTTTTTCTCGGACACCTACCAGGGACACAGGTCTGTTGTTTTTTTTAATTGTTTTTTTATAAAAACATCTTTGGTAGAAAAATACACCCTAAAGTTAGTAAAGTGTACTTGTATAAAATTGCAATATCATTAAATTAGTGTTGCTGATTTATTTGAAATAATTATTCATGACTGCGATTGACTGGCGACCTGTCCAGGGTGAACCCCGCCTCTCGCCCATTGTCAGCAACCCCTCATGATAGGGATAAGCGTGATGAAAAATAGATGGATGTATTCATGATTAAAACATCTTTTTTAACTTTTTACTGACTACATTTGTCTTAAACTTAGTTTTACATTAATTAACCCCCTAACATTTGCCCCAAAACATTGAAAAACAATTTTCTTCGCATGCGTCTTAGACCATGAGGAGCACATAGAAAAGCCTGGTTTTCTGATTTTGCCCTAAATGTACCACAACATACTTTAGAAATTATGCCTTTCATAATTTCTTACCCTTATGGGTAAGAAATTATAAACTGTATTAAAGTGCTGGCAAGTTGAAGTGCTGGTTTAATATGCTGCAACATTGTTTTTTTGTTTTTTTTTTTTACTATTATTTCCAATTAGGAGTGAGCTTTTTTGATTCTAAAAAATCTGACCAGTCAAATGAAAAAAGTGAGTCAAGCTTCTTTTCTTTTTGTTTTGAAATGTGTAAAAGTCAGCAGACATTGATGGTCTTTTCCAAACCACAGGGAAGGTGAAGGTCCACTTTATATCCAACCACGATACGTTTGGTGCTGATGATGCCATAAAGAAAAAGTTAAAGAGCAACATGGGGTCATCACTACAGGAAGAAAAAAGAAGGGAGAAATGCAACATGATTGTTGTCTTCTGTCCAGTCGACCGCAGTGTTGAATCAGGTGTAAACTCAATGATGGAAGCTACAGCAGGTAATGAAAATATTTATAACATTACCTTCATTCTACAGCTTTAAAAATCTGGTTCCACCTGGATGCTTTTGATTTATCACATTTCACAACATCTTTATGGAATATAAGCATTTCTCAGATTAATCAAACCTTTCCAGTTGGTCAAAGTTTCCCGTAGTTCTAGATGTCTTAATGTTTTCTGGGTTTTCTCTGTAATTCTCTCAAAGGGTTAATTGTGCCCATGTCAGCATCAGCTGCACGTAAACACCAGTGCTTGTAGCATTTAAAAGATGGTGGGTTTTAATAAACCAGGTATGCTGGATTTTCTTGCTCCTCCAGGTACCTGGGCAAAGTGAGCATATGGTAATTTTCTTAGGGTTCCTGCAATTTAATTTATAAATAGGTAGCGTACTTCTGCTGTTGTTGGATTTTGCTGCAACCATACATGTCCCTTTAGTGGACTGACACACAACCCAAAATTACTGAAATTAGAGTTTAAGCATCTAAACAAATTAATTTGAATTTGTAATGTATTTGTGAGCAAAGAATGTATTAATCTCGTCATAGTGAGGAACTAACAAAGATGAAATGATGACAAGATCGCATGAAGTTGGTTATCAATTTTTCTCAGAAGGTGAGATGTGAGGTGCACTGCTAAAATTTGTTTAAAATAAACCATACAGTTTCTGTGAAGTTCTGTGCAGTAGTAAAATTGGGACATGCATGATGACTTGTTGTTTTAATGAGAAAATACACAAGTGTGTTCAGAGAAAGAGATAAGCTAAGGAGAGGTGGAACACAGTGAGGAGTGAAGAGATTTGCCAGTAGTGGAGGGAGATTCAGCCTAAGGTGAAGAGGTAGCTAAAGCCAAACAACCATCTTATACAGAATTGTATGACAGATTGGACGATAAGGTATTGGAAAGGTAGGAACATTGTAATGTTCTGTTGTGGTTCTGGTTATTTTTTCAGTTTAGGATTATTTCTGTTTCTTGTTTTGAATTTATGTGTAGCCTGTTTTTGTTATCTGGCCTTTGTTATTAGTTTTTATTTCAGCCCGTGTCTGTTTAGTCTTATTTCTTACCTTAGGTTTTTGTTATCAGTCTTATGCTCCCTTTATCATCTCCACCTGTTTTTGTTAATTAGTCCCGCCCTGCTCTCCTGTCCTGTTGCCTATTTAAGCCCGCCTTCGTTTTCAATTAGTTGCCGGTATATCTCATCTCGTCCCTGTCCGCTACCTCGTGGTAAGAGCTTTGCAGCATCTGTTTTATTCTCTGTCTGTTGCCCTGCATGATCTGTCCCGTTTTTGAGTTTGTCCCAGCCTTTGCCTTTTTGTCAACCTGGAGGATCCATCATCTATGTCAATAAATACCTCTTTAGCATCAGCTCCGTGTTTGGCTAAACTTTGGATTTCACCACAAGCAATCATTACAAACATGGGAAATATTCATACACATTGGCCAGGCTGAGGGACAATTCATGTACATTTGAAAACAACTTTACTTTTGAGTAAAACAAGTAAATAATGCTGAATCCAACATGAGTACTTTAAAGAAATTGTACAAACATGCAAAAACCTATTTGTTTTGTGGATTAATGAGAGAGATTTACATATGTTTCTACATGCCACTGTTAATACAGTTCTGTATAATATGAATAAACTCACAAAACATTTTAATTTGATTTTGAAATATTATCTAATCTTTTGAGAGATAGCTTTTTCATTTCGTATAAAAATGGGTAAAAACAATGTTTAAATCATCTCACCACCAGGAGAATTAATTATCATGGATTAAACTGTTTAAAACTGTTATAGGTAATCACCCTACTTATTCACTAGTTAACTACAAATTTAAAGTCTTGTTATGATTTTTAACATAAGAACTTCTACTAAGACACTTTTACAGAGTATGATTAATTTCTCAGTGCAGACTGGTATCAGAGGTCCAGGATTTAATTGTGTTGCTATTCATATTTAGACTGAGAGAAAATTGTATTTTCTTTAAATGGAGTATAGCTCCTCTTGACCACTTTGAGATGTTTTTTCTTTCATTCTTTTCCAGTTTCATCTTCTGGTAAACCCGTCATTCTAGTTCTGATGCATCACACCAGAGACCCGGACTATTCCACTGGACTATATGACCCTCGTGAATCGTGGAACAATGTTGTGCATTATGTTCATGTTCTGTACCATGAGACTACACAAGGATTACTGACATATTCTGATATTGACCAGGCAATCAATGGCATTCAACAATTCCTACTAAAGAAACAACAGTTTGTTTGAAGTGTGCTTTATCGGTCTTGTTTAAAAATGTTTTAGCTCAGTAGTCCATTTCTTCATTGCATTTCTTGACTGTGTGTGTATATATATATATATATATATATATATATATATATATATATATATATATATATATATATATATATATATATATATATATATATATATATATATATATATATATATATATATATATATAAACAAACTGCATGTTTCTGTAGATTCTACAGAAGTTTTAGGGCTCAGAACAATTGGTAAATAAAGAAAACAGAAGCAGAAGCTAAACAGTTGCACTGCAGATAATCTGGTCCAGATTTTACTTCACACAGTAACACTGCAGTCAACCTCCTGTTGACTGGATGGACTTCCTGTGATTTCATCCCTGTGATTTTTTTGCTTCTCAACCCTTCTCAGGCAGACAGTAGCATTAACTTTTCTTTTTCTTTCCAACAAGCTTTCCCTTTCTGACCTCAGTTTTTTTTCCAGTTATGTTAAATGTTATTCAATTTTAAAAATGGGAAAGCAGGAAATTGTTGTAGAAACAAAACTTAATAACTGAACTTAAAGGTAGGGAACAGTAAATGTTCTTCTTGTTGAAATTATTTTACAGTACTTGCTTGAATATACATCACAAGCTATGTTTCTTAAACATATTACAAATAAAACTGTCATGTTTAATGTTCTCTGCGTTATTTTCTGCAGCTTTACCATGAGACAAAAACACAGCGGACTGAATAAACCATGTAAATATTCTTTTGTTGTGTATTTTCTATTGTTTTACTTCAATTCTCTTAGTTTTTATAGCTTAACATGCATCTCCCAGTGCAATGTAATGGTCCATTTGTGAGACACATAAATGTTATTGGCATAAATTATCTTGTTACCACCTCCGATTTCACCACTCAGAGCTGTATCTTTCACACTGATATCTACAATCACCACAATGAATGTCTGACTTGCCTAGACACGGTTGGTGAACTAAAGACAACTGTCTCCCTGTCCTATAATGCACCAGTCTCACTTCCTGCTGACCGATTATGTCACCCTGTTCACCTCAGCTGCCTCTATCGGCTGCCCAGAGATTAATTTGGCATTAATGGTCAGTGTAAAGCCACAATGTAAGGCTGCTTAAATAATCATAAATAGTGTCTAACCATTTTTGTTTTATGCATTTGACAAAAGTTCAAATAAATGAACTTAAACTCTTCCCTAAAGAAGGAAATATTCTTTAGGGTTCATAAAATGTGTTGACTTGTAGCCCATGACCTTTTTTTTAGCATTTTCCCATTAAATACTGTGATGTTATTGTTTAAAAACATAATAGGGAATGGAGCAAACCGAAGAGTTAAAAAAATATGACCCTAACAGAATATGATGATATCCAGGCAGCACCGGGAGCTACTAAGTTTAAAAAAAATGATGAATTTGGCACTGTTACAGACTCCAAGTATGTATGTAAGGGCTGAAAAGTGTGCAGTATTTAACATAATATGTCCCAGTAATTTTATGCAAGACCACCTGGTGGCCAAGGGCCCACACCAACCCCTGGCAGCACAAGCCCCCCAGAACCAAGTAGAGAGGACATCCTGAACATGCTGGGCAGGCACCAGCCCCCCGTGGCCCCTCAGAATTTAGAGGGACCAAGGTAAGGAGGACACATTACCATCCCACCTGGTGACATTCAGAAGGGTGGGATGCTCTGCAGGGAACAGCCTGTCCTTTTTGTTGTCCAGGGAGCAGGTGTTACAGGTAAATCGGTCCTTGGGAACCTTTCTATCTGCTAAATGCGACACCACCACTATGGCGCAGAAACCGTGGTTAGAAATTGTATTGTAGTTAACTATTATATAATGTAAAAGAGATTCTGGGTGATCTTAAATGCATCGGGAGAGAAAACAATAAAATATTTTTTTTATCCATTTTGTTGAGCTGGGTGGCCAGGTTTTTTTTATTTTAGGGAGGGTGCAACAGAAAAGATTTGAGAACCACTGTTGTAAACTGATTCACTGTTGCTCCTCTGTCTGCAATAAGATAGAGCATACCTAAATAATATATGGTCTGAATCAATCAGCAAACACTCAAATATACACCTTTTTAAAGCTAAAACTGATTAAAAAATACTTTAAATCTACCTTTGGCAGAGAAAGCCTGAGTGGACTGACTGGCTATCGTCAGTTTCATGCATGAGATTAGAAGCCACATTTCATTTGACGACAATATAACTGATTCTAGAGAGTCTGCTGGACCACCTTAGTGCAACTAGAACCACACTAGGATTGATAAACTTACCGAAGTATTTTAAAGTCTATTCTCTGAGATGCAGGCAGCCAGTGTAAGGACTTTAGAACTGGGGTTATGTTCTCTACTTTCTTAGTCTTAGTGAGGACGCGGGCAGCAGCGTTCTGGATCAGCTGCAGCTGACTGATCCACTTTCTGGGCAGACCTGTGAAAACATCGTTGCAGTGAATTAGTCGACTAAAAATAAACACATGGATTAGTTTTTGAGATCCTGCTGAGACATTAGTCCTTTGATCCGGGAAATGTTTTTCAGGTGATAGAAAGCCGACTTTGTAATTGTACTGAGATACTTTTGGAGGTTCAGGTCAGAATCCATCACTACACCCAGATTTCAAGTCTTATCAGTTGTGCCTTGCTGAAGCCACTGAAGCTGTGCACACATTTTTTAATGCTTGTATTGGTCCAAAAATAATTACTTCAGTTTTGCTTTTATGCAATTGAAGAAAATTTTAGCACATCCATGCATTGATTTCTTCTAAGCATTTATTCAGTACTTTTATTGGTTGATATTCTGGTGACATGGTGATGTAGAACTGTGTGTCGTCTGCATAATGATGGTACCTGATGTTGTTGTTCATAAGGTATGTAAATTAATAAATCATTTGGTGTTGAGTATTTTTATTTGTATAGGGTAAAGCAGGGCACCAAAAAAAACCATTTTGCTTAGGACACCCAAATATCCAGGTCTGTCCCTAATGTTACTGAGTCTGTTGAGTGAGGTATTTTTTTTCTTCTTTTTATTTCTTTGTTTTAGATATTTATAAGTGAGCTATATAATCTGGATCACGTGAAACATTAACAGACCTCCGGAAAGGAAACACAATAAGCACAATGTATGTAGTAGGTGAGCTTTTGAGGACTGTCTGTGGAACATAACATGCATGCATCTCTTCACCTCCAAAATCTAAGCACCAGATCAGTTATCCATTTCAATTTTAAATTTTTTGCCACAAAGAGAATCCCCTTAATATACAAGATCACAGTGGGCAGCTCACAAGCCCTCCAAGCTGCATTAAACAATGCTTAACTCTGTTAGCTGGGCTACTGGAGACATGCCTCAACAGTTTTTATTGATTGCTTTGACGCAGCAGTTCAAAACAGTTAACGCAGAGGCCTAAACAGTGGCAAAAATGGTCAAAATTACACATTTTGTTTGCAAAAGGCTCCAACTGTGCCAAAACATTTATATATGAAGCAAAAACAAATTTTGCCCTCAAACAACACAACTTGCACACAAATGTTTGAGCCCTTTCAATCATTCATTACACAAGGGACAAGAAAATACAAAATACCACACTCAATGTGAATCAGTGCAGAATTGCTGGTTCATTGCAGCCAATGACTGTACGCAGCTTACATGTCAGTGTCATTTGTAGTCAAATTTGCCTTCTTGCAAAAAATGGATCCAGAATCAAATTTGCTGTGATCCAAATTTTATTGATTATTCATTCTCTTTTTACAGATTGTGGCTAAAAATGAAATATTCCAACAGAAGATACTAGAGCTGTCTCTTCTCTCTTGACGAATAGACATCATGGCCTCATCTTTATCACACTCAATACTTTTCATTGTGATGCAGCTAGGGAAAAATCTTCCTGCATGCCTGATCCATCCTTGACGTGCCTCTGCGTCTATATCTTGGGCAGCAGCAGTCATTGCATTGAGCAAGGATCTGCTCATAGGGGCAGTGATCATATACCTTCAATCTCCATGCACTGAATAATTCCTCTATAGGAATAGATAGAGATATATCTGTATAAACTGTATAGCAACATTACCTGTTCTCCAGTCAAAAAACTTACAATGGATGCGACCGTGTTTCTATTGAGAACAGGTTAGACTCTTTGTCCAGCCTCTCCAAGTGAAAGGCCATGATTTACCACAGTTGCTCGAATTTCATCTGTAACTTTAGCCCTTCCAGCTACACCTCCACCTCGCACACAGACTCCTTTTCCCTGAGCCATCTACCTTTTACTCTGACTCATCTGCCTTAGACCATCCATGCTTACAAAGAACAACACACACGGCACATGCCTGCAGACTGCAAGCCTTATAAAATTTGATTGCAAATTGAAAAGTTGTGTAAAGAAGTGTAAATCGGGTGCTTCAGTGATTTCATACCGATCAAGAAGTTTCTAAGAGCTTGGAACATATGGTTTCTGTTTGACTACCACAGCTAAAGCAAGGTTGCCATTTTCTTCAGGTCAAAGCAATCAATAAAAACCGCAACAGCCAATGCCTGGTCCATTGCTTCTCAAACTCCAGCAATTAGCCCACAACATTCAGATGCATGTTCATGCACGGGTGGCTAGCCCAGGTTTGCAAACAAGAGACTGGAACAGCACTGAAAAATGGTGTGTAATGCCATACCATATTCCGATACATTTAGCTCTTTACCTAAAATAATGAAATTTTGCTTATTGTCCCTTCAAAGGCAAATAAGGATATGTTCACTGAGTAAAATTGTTTTAATATTCATTTGGAGATCTATATTTTTTCCTAACAGTAAATTATGCAAATTAAATGTAATGACACAGAATTTACAGTTTTTTCCAGTCGCTTTGGTGCATTTCTCGCAACAGAATTAAACTTTACACAACACTCAGTGCAACCTCCACAACGCTTAGTTGTTTAGGCGCAACCTAGTGGCAGTTTGATGTTTGTTTTATCCAGTGGCATATACTTTTAGATATGTAGCAATTGAATAAATACAAATATCTGCAAAATTATCACTTTTGACTTGCTTTTGATCACTATTAACTTGCTTTTCTCATGTCGGTCGAAATAAATTATTCTTGTACAGGCTGAATAATCATTGTTCAAACGACTAATAATCTTTATTTAATTTCTTTTGCCATTGCACAGAACATTTTTGAACATGTCAAACATTTTGTTCATCCAATTTCAAAATAATTTTTTTGTGTTTCCATGAAAATGTCACTAAATAACTTTTCTAAGGTGAACCTATTAGTTGCAACCAATGGCAAGCCTCTTCTTCACGGTCACTCACAGTTGAATTCCATGAACCCCCACTTTACAAGTATGTATAAACCAGGAGACAGGACCGGCATGAGACGCATACTGTGTCTACAAAACTGCAATACATGGAAGGTTAGCGTCGTGGAAGAGAGGTGAGGACGCGTGGAGGAAAGGGACAAAACCGGGGAAGAAGAAGAAGAAGAAGACATAGACAGATTCCTGATAAAATCAGGGCAAACCTTGTGGAACTTGTGGTAAATCATGGCCTCACAATGGCTGAGGCGGGTCGAAGGGTGCAGCCAGGTGAACAGAACAGGTGAGCATACTGTAATTTAGGGTTATTCATAACAAACTAATTTTCTCTGCACTATCATAGTCATACAAGCTTGCATTGGAACATGACCTTTTAACCATTCACATGTAGACTTACAATTTACTATAACTCTAGCTCAGATTTGGTGTTGCATTGTGTGCTGTAGTGTTATAGTAAAGAAAAGAGTATTGTAGTACAGTACTGTAAAAATTGAGCATGTTTACTTTTTTGCACCTCAAAAAGGATTGCAAGACGACTAAGAAGAAGTCCCCTTTTAACGCTGCAGCAAAAGGAAAGCATTTGAGCAATGGTGCTTGCAAACAATGCTTTTTTTCACTCTCTTTATGGCGTATCCTGGATTTAGAGGCCAGGGAACCACTGCAAACATTTGTATATCTTGATGAAGCGGGATTCAGTTTGACAAAAGGCATGGAAAAAATCGCATTGGACAGAGAGCCAACATTGATGTCCCAGGCCAATGAGGAGGGAATATTATAATGTGTGCAGCAGTCTCAGAAAAAGGCATCCACACCCATATTTTCCGTCTGGGTCCGTACAACACATATCTAGTAGTTTGGGATAATGTAAGTTCCACCACTCTGTTGTGGTCAGGCAGTGATTTGCAGAACATGACAGGTCTTCTTGACGAGTTTTTCTCTTCCTGGAGTTCGTAGATATATCACCGGCGTCCACATCTCCGAATGACCCTGCTAGCAGCCATGGATGCAGCTTGTGATGACATCACAGCAGAGTCCTGCAGAGGGTGGATTCAGCACTCAAGAAGATACTTTCCTCAGTGCATTGACAGTGCTGATATTCTCTGTGATGATGAAAATATTTGGATAGACAGACGGGAGCATCTTGGTGTCCACGACTGATTTGCAGCACTGTCGGTTTTTCAGTGTTATCAGTTTCAAAACTACTGCAGTGAGGTTTACTGAGCCAATGGGAGTTTATATTTGTTGTAAATGTTCTTTTATTCCACTTGCAAAAATACAGTATGAAATGCATATACAGTGTCTGAATTCTTATTTAATTCTAGTTTTCAAAATGCCATGCATAGTACATAATGCTGTCTTGACTTTACATGAGCACTCCCAGATTGATTTTTCACAATGAAAACATGTTCAAACTATTTGATTTAATTGTTCAAAGATGCTGGGGTCATAATTTGTCATTTTGACGACGCTGACACTTTCATTGATGTAAACACTTGCTTTTGCAGCTAATATGCAGCTTATCTGAATTCCCAGCATGAACTTTCACTTTCAGTCTGCAGTTTAGACAGACAGGCAGGCAGGCAGGCTGACAACATAAATAGACAGACAGACAGACAGACAGACAGTCAGAGCTTTCATAATTGAGGACAAAGTGAAATTTAAAAAGTATGACACACTAATATTCAACCTTTTAGTCTCATAATAAAAAAAATGCTAAAGCCACCAATAGATCTCAGAAATGCAAATACCTTCTGTTAATATATTTGTTGGAGAACACTAGTATACAAACAAAAGACTAGAAGGAAGGATTACAAATGTTATCAGTTAATGTACACAATGTGATTTACCAAAACTGACATGGATTGCAGATGCCATTTCTGCGCATATATTTAGCATGTTTGAAAAGCTGGTGCAAACTAGGACACAAAAATGGCTGGTGTCATAGTGGTGAAAAAGCGTCATAGGCACAGTGGCACAGTTTTCTGGGGGCTAGGGGTTCATGAACCCCTGAAAAACCTGATCTAGTCCATATAACCCTCCATTCCTAATAATATTGAATCATTCTGATCCTTTTCCCCATGGCTTGATTGCACAACATAAGTGATGCAAAACACAGTATCTTGCATGACTAACGTGTTGAATTTTCTTTATATTCCTTGAAGTCTGCTTTACTTACAGCAAACTGGTAATTTCACAGTCTTACAGGAAAAAATACAAGATGGAAATACATACAGTGCAAACACTTTAATAAGTACAAAAACATTTATCACTGCAGTGCAGAGACCAAAGAAAGTGAAAGTAAAAGTAAGGGACTTATTAGAAATCACGTGGTTCCACAGTGCAGGGGATTTAAGAGGGGAGAGGGCTGCTGTTGATTCATTTTGCAGAAGAGCACCAGAAACAAAATGGCCCAATATCCAAAAGGTGTTTGGGAGTTGTTTTCGGGTGAGAGCATTTTACTTTAGATGACTTTTCTAGATATTAGCAGGATTTTTATCTGCTTTTTATTAGATTCTAACAAGCTTTTTAACCTATAAACCCTATTAACAATATCTGTTTAGTTCTTTATGAGCAGCTCATCCAATCAGCTATCACCATCATCACTGTTTTTTTTTCTATTTCCTTTACTCCTTCAGACAACCACAGGAAGCATTTTGGTAAGTTAGTATCAAACCCAACTCTGCCTAAGGTAGCAAATGAATTATCCTCTGCTTCTGTTGCTGAAACTGATTTAAATGAAAAGTAAAGAATTCAAATGTCTCAGTCTGGGTAATATTGGACACTTTCCTTTTTATATTTGTGAATGATTACATTGAAGAAACCTTTTTGGGACCAGTTAAATTAATGTTCTTTTGGGGTTTTTTTCTTTGAAAAAGCTGCAACAGCTGAGTCTCCAAGTGAGTAATTACATTTTGTTTCAGAAAATGTTTGATCATCTTTGCAGAATAATAATTCATGTTTCTGTTCAGTTCTGGATGAACCGTGGAGGGAACTACAATGGGGGTGAGTTTTCTGAAACAGTCAGTTTCCTGCTGCTGGTTTGTTTGTCACTCTGTTGAAATGTAAAATTGGGGCTTCAGAGCTCAGTGGAACAAAGAACGACAGATGAAGTAAGTGAGTTAGCTCTCGACATGAAGTTCTGTTGTGTTTGGCTGGGTTCTGGTCAAAGTTTGCTCCAAAAGGGATTGTGAGTTAACAGGAAATGGAGGAAGGAAATAGATCAGGAAAGAGACGGCTGGAACTAAACCATTTAGTGGAATGAAGCTGAGCCTTAAACAAAAAAATATGAACTTCAAATAACTGATTTCTTTTTAAACTAATCATAAGTGGACCATCGTCACACAGGAGGAATACAGTTCAAATCATTCAGCTACAAACAGATTACTGGGAGGATTTAAAAGTCTTATAAAATGAATGAGACAATCAGATAAGTTAAACACCGACTATAAAGGTGTGGTGGGATCAAAGCTTATGTTTGGCCTAAGAAAAGAGCAGGCATACAAGGAAAAGGAAGACCTAAAGTAGTGGGGCTGGGGTGGCTCTTCAGGGTAGCACAAAATAATTCAGTTGGATAGAAGATGGTGTAATTAAAATTCCAATGGAGCTCATTAGGCCCGTTTACACTACACCTAAAATCCGAGCCATGCCAAGACCAGTCCGAGCTTGGATCAGTTATCCAAGACAAGCCGACCCATTTACACACAAAGCTTGTCTCGGTTCCTTGGTTGTTCCTCGCCTCCTAGTGGCGATCTGTGGTACTACCGCTCTCTGAGATTGAAGGCGGAAGCAGCAAAACAAAACAGCGGCGCCCGTAACATTCAGGATGTTATGCTTCATATTGTGATATTTTGGTGTTTGCGGAGAGTCAGGGGAAGAAGGCAACCATTGGTGAATTTACTTGAGAAAGTCGGCTGTTTGGGAAGTGGATGAGACAAACGAACGTCTAATAAGGATTTACAGACGCCGGAAACAATGGCAGGCGCTAAGGTTCATCACTGGAAATCATCACTGGAAATCGTGTGGCATGGTAAGGAAGCTAATATTATTATGAATTATGAACCACGGACAGTCAGCTGACTGTAAGGGGATGACGCGGTCTGCTCATGCGCTCTTCATCAGAAAACCGGGCCAGAAAAAAAAACCAGGCCGAGATCTGCTCAGGAACTGGTCTGCAGTTAACGCGGTCCGGTTATGTTTAGCGCGGTTCAGTTCAGTCTGCTGACCATTTACACACAAGAGTTATCTCGGTTACGAGCTCGGACTGGTCTCGGCTCGGTTAAAAAAGTGTAGTGTAAACGGGCCTTTAGTTTCCATATAACATACAATTATAAAGTTTGTTTTGGTGTTAATTGCATAGTGTGTATCTGTAATGATATTGCTGATATGTGTTATTAGGTACAATCTGACATGTTAAAGGCATACTATGCAACATTTTTCAGTTAATTAATGTGTTCCATACCGTTTTGGATGATTAAATGAGTCATTTCAGGTCGAACAAACGTTTTCTCTGCCGACTGGGGGTCTGTGGGGGAAATACCGTACTTGCAATTGCAAGAGCTCACGGCCCGCACACACAGAAGTCTCGCTTTACAGCGAGAACTCCATGTGTTTTTTCCCTGCCATTCACTATATGCACACGCGAAAGCAACAACAAAGAACCGCGTGTTAACGTCAAATAAACATGCAAGCATATCTAGTTTTATTATTATTATTATTATTATTATTATTATTATTATTATTTATTTGATTTTTTTATGTTGGCGAGACGCTACTGCGGCGGCTTGACGAGGCGGTGGCGGTAGCGTCTCGCCAACATAAAAAAAATAAAAAATTATAATAAAATAATAATAATAATAAAACAGGCGAGGCGGCGGCGGGCGCGGCTTGGCGCTGCTTGCCGAGGCGGAGGCGGCGGCGGCCGGCCGCCTCGCCAAGATAGCACTGCGGGAAGCTTGATGTACTTTCACTGTGTTAGTCATTGTTTGTACTGCCGTTTTTTCCACTTTTCGTTGCGTTCGCCTGTCTGCTAAGCTCAAAACAACCGCGCCTGGCTTGATGGAGAAACCAGGGGTCCATTCTTCGTACGTCGCTAACTCAGTTAGCAGGATTTCATTGTTGACGATTTGGCATGATCTTGGATCGTTTGGTTCTTCGAAAGACTTCCTGCACTTGTTGTCATAGCAACAAGTGCGCCAGCTTGAGCCTGCTCGAGAGCAGGCTTATTTCATGTAAACAAGATTAGATCACGGCTGTATAAGCGGAGGAGATGGGAAGTCTGCCGTAGCCATGTCCATTTTTACGACTGCAACCTGTTGCGGAAGGTGCAAGAATAATTTGCAGAGTTTTTCGAATTAATCGCGTATTGCGCAATAGACAGGATCCTTTAGCGCAGCGCGACAGTGTAGAGATTTTTCTTGGTGGCTGTTATAAACAGACAAACACATCATTTAACAGTGGCTTTTAAAGAGGAAAAAGTGGTGTTGGAGCCATAAATCTAAAATTTTGAGTTATTTGTATGGTGGTTTGCTTTTTATTTTTATCCTATTCAGTAAGAAGATTTGTTCGGGCCATTTTATTGTGAAGTTTAGTTTACTTTGAAAGGCTTGCTTCCTGTCGAGCCGTATATTGTATTAGAAAAAACTATGGTTGGATTATCTAGACACGGAGCAATACAGTTTTACCGTGTAAACTGTGGATGACTTGGAAAAGGAAGATTTTCATTTTTTATGGATAAAGATTGTTTTGTTTTTTTTTGTTAAAATTCCCAGTTTGCACGTGTCCTTTACTTCCCGTATCTAAGGAATGACACTGAAATTTGGATCTCTTGACATAACAAGTGCCTTTTTAAAATACAGTATAATAATTAAAGGCTACCATTTTGTAGAATATTCTTGTATTTCACTTTTACTTGTCCCCATGTTCTAGTGGGTCCCGTGGAGGCTCTGACATAAAAGAACAAAGTAAATATGAGATTATTAAAATGCAAAAATACATACTGTAGAAAGTGATAGAAACATCTACCATGGACAGTATTTACACATTAATTTGTCTGCTGCTTTTTGCCAGCCCTCTCTCCTGGCTTTAACAGATTTTTAGGTGTTTTAATTAATGACTCAAATTCGGCATAACCTTCCATTAAAAGCTCTTGTTCTGCTTGGGAGAAAAACTGTGGGCGTTCTTTGGCCATGCTGAACAACCAATAGCAGCGCTGCTGATCATTGTTTCTACTATCGATACATTTCCCCTTTTAAACAAACGCATGAACGCGCAGTTGTCTCAGATAACTCAATCCAGCCATACTAATCGTAAACAACAGGTGTGTTGGAAGAACCCAATTAGCCGGATCAGGATTAGCCGGATGAAATCATCTTGGATGTCTCATTTGATCTTGGATGTTTTAAGCAACGTACGAAGAACGGACCCCAGAACAGCTGAGCATCTTTACGACAGTGCACTTTTACTTTCGCCCTCTGGGGGGAGCCTCGCTGGAAAATCAACCCCGGTTGCATAGTATACCTTTAAAATCAGCTATTTCTTGAGGCATTGTCAACCTGTCCAGAATATTATTAATAAGTTGACCCAGCCCCCTGCCCTGCTGCTTCGTCATCGCTGGAGGAAGTCGCTCCAGGTGTAGGAAAGCTGAAAACCCCACGTTTCAGTTCACTACTTATTTTTTACTTATTGGCATAACTATATGTTATTAAGATCTTTAGTAAACAATGGAAATCTCAGTTGATGTTTTACTCTGAAAAGATGGACCTAAAATAGCTGTAGGTATGGTCATAACAAAAAAATGTGTTCTATAAAAACAAAAAAATGAGAGCCAGATTAAGCATTTTGAGAACTCTCCCTAATTGTAATGTGAGCTGTAATCAGAATAATAAATACAAAAATCTGTTATTGATAAATAAATGTAAAAAAAAAAAAAAAAAAAAAAAAATCTAAAACAAGGGAGCTGGTGTTGGACCTTCAGAGATGCAGACCCACATCACTGACACAGGTGAACATCCAGGAAACTGATGTTGAGATAGTGGACTCTTTTCAGTACCTTGGTGTTCACCTGAACAATAAACTGGACTGGTCCCTTAACACTGATGCTCTTTACAGGAAGGGTCAAAGCAGATTCTAGATGCTGAGGGGCTGAGGTCTTTTGGACTGCAGGGGGCGCTCCTGAAGATCTTCTTTGCCTCTGTGGTGATGTAACGGGTCCCAAGCTGGGCCGGGTACCACGTCACAATATTGAAAAAAAGATGAGCGTTCAGTGTCTCGCTGGCTTTGGGCTCTGAAAAACAGAGTGAATGATCACAGGATCAAGAACACCGAACCATTCTCTTTCGTTTCCAAAACTCCTCTCATTTATTCACAATTATATAACAAAACAATCAATCAAGCAACCAATAAAATATTCCCAAAATCTGCAATAGTGTCTCCTTCAGTGTCCTCTTCCAGGTACAACGTGCATACGAACCTGTATACAGTTCTTATTCCCTTTTTTTCCAGGTAGCGTATGTTTCAGGTAAGTAGGTGAGTGTGTGTCACTGTCAGGTAAGTATGATATGTGTGAATGTAGGTGAATGTGCAGTGTCCAGTGTCCATTAAACAGGTGAGTATGTAATGTTGTTGTTTGTTCTGTTCCCATAGAACACAGACATACAGTATAACCATAAAGCTATTGTTATATTCAACATAACCATATAACTGTCAAAATACATTAGTTCCTCTCACACTCAGTATCACGCTTTGACTTCAATAAACACCTAAACCCATCATCATTTCACATTGAAATATATCCACGGGCACTCTCTGTATAGGTACTAGTCCCATATAGCTGCCATTAAATAGTACAAATAATACTGTTAGCCAGTGCAGTTTTTATAGTGCTGCTAATCACAACTATAGTGCAATATGAATTCACTTTCATTTTCTTTAGCTTAAAGCTGCTCAGAATACTCTATATGTCTTTTTAAAACGTACTGACATCATTGCAAATGGGGAATAAAAATGGAAAATAACAAATATGTTCAAACCATTCCAACAACAATAAGTGTACCAAAGGCTCACTTATCTTCATAAACCATATAGTGTACAGTAAACCCTTAAACACAAATATTTGGAAATGTAAAGAGAAGAAATATTAAAGTATTATAATAAATGTAAAGATAACAAAACCCTTCACCTAATAAAATACAGTTGTCAAGTAATCAGGTAACCAACAGTAGTAATATCGTAGATGAATATAAACAACCATCTCTCTGTGTTTAGTACATGCGGTGGACGGCGCCATCTTCAGTGTCACAAAGCCGCCCGTTGCCATGGCAATAACAGCAGCACAACCCGCGAAAATCGCGGACTTTTTATAGTGTCTAAAACTCGATCTAAAGCACTCAAAAATGTCATAAACGGTCTCCCAGTAACTTCACATAAACTATTGAATCTTAAGGGATAAGTTGAGGTTGTTTTCACGTTGTACTAACCTGAAAAACAGAGTGAATGATCACAGGATCAAGAACACCGAACCATTCTCTTTCGTTTCCAAAACTCCTCTGAGGGGAGGGAGCACCTGGAAACACGGACTATGACAGAAAGGTTCCGTTTCTCATCCTAGCGATCTACAGCGGATTTCTACTGATATTATTTGGCTGAATAACCATTACAGTACATTCAAATACTTTTAACTTGCATTTTCATTTTCAATTAAAATAAAAACTATTTTACTCTTTGTGAGGGTCTCACACACTCCCCGACAAACAGAAGTGGCTCCTGACACCTGACCTCAATAATAGAAAAACCCAAAGTCCAAACTTCTTGTAAACAGTGTATATGAAAAATAATAAAGTTCTTCTGAGCGAGGTACCGAATGTCTCTACTGTGTGTAGTCCATGGCACTTCTGGAGTGTATATGAGTATGCGTGCGTGCCTGGAAAGTATGCGTATCTTCTGTGTGTCTCAGTTCAGAAACAATGAATGGGTGCAAATGGGTAGTGAGTGATGGAGGGGACCATAGGGGGTTGAAAGGGAAGGGGGTAGGGATAGTACAACTGGGGCCACTGTATCGGCTGGATTCCAACTGTATTCACAGTGGGACGGGGCTGGTAGGCTGGTTGGCCCAGGGAGGGGTAGGTAAACACATAGCCAGGCCGTCTCACCCTGGTAGATTGTCTCAGAGGGGGCTGTCGGTCAGGTTGAGGCTCTGGGATGTCTTCCTCCAAGTCGACTACTTCGAGTGGGGCTATTGCTGGGTCGTCATGCGGCTGAGGCTGTCCCACGTCCTGTTCTGCCTCACTGAGTACCTCCTGATCCTCTTCTGTAACACTTTCTCTTTCCCGTTCAGGTTCAGCAAGGACTCTCTTATCCTGGTAGTTTCCATTCTGTTCCTCCTTTCTCTGTGGCTCTTGAGTCACACTTTGATCTGGTACGTGGCGGCTGGTCTGGGAGTTCTCTGCAGGTATCCGCAGCCAGTAGCGATAGACTCCATCCTCTTCCTCAGAGTCACTTGTGTTTGGACTCTGTGTCTGTTCTGAGCGTCTCTTAGCTCTCTTGTGTGACTCACGTGCAGTGGTGATGGGCTTCTGGGGTGGCTCTATAGGCAGGTCATTCACTTGTAACAGCAGGTTTCTGTGCAGAGTGCGAGTAGCTCGACCTCCTGTCTCAGGGGTCACTTTGTAGACAGGATTGTCTCCAACCTGCTCTTTTACGAGGTAGATGGTCTGCTCCCAATATGGTCTCAGCTTACCAGGACCACCCCTCTCACTGAGGTTACGGACGAGGACTCTGTCTCCAGGCTGAAGGACCACTCCTCTGCTCCGCTTGTCATAGTATTTCTTCCCTTTTAAGCTGGACTGCTGACTGTTTGCATTGGCGATGCGATAAGCTTCAGTCATTTTTCCTGCCCACTTTTCAGCGTATCCTCTGTGGGTCCCGTCTTTTTCATCTGTTAGGAGGCCACACAGCAGGTCGACAGGGAGACGTGGATGCCGGCCATAGAGCAAGTAATATGGAGAGAAGCCGGTGGCTTCATGCTTCGTGCAATTATATGCATGGACCACTTGTGGCAGGTGATCTTTCCAGTTCTCTTTTTCTTTCTCTCCCAAGGTCCTGAGCATCTGTAGCAGCGTGCGGTTCAGCCTCTCTACAGGGTTACCTTGGGGGTGATAGGGGGAGGTCCGGGAATGGCCCACGCCGGCTAACTGTCGCAGTGACTTGAACAACTCGTTCTCGAACTCCCTACCCTGGTCATGGTGGAGCCGAGATGGGTATCCGAATCTGGGGATAAAATCATTGAACAGTCTGTCGGCCGCCGTCTTGCCTGCCTTGTTACGGGTGGGGTAGGCTTGTGCGAACCTGGTAAAGTGGTCGACTACGACAAGAATGTACTCACATCCACCACGGGAGGGCTCCAGGTGGAGGAAGTCGATACACACCAGTTCGAGGGGAGAGTTTGACGTAATGCTACCCATCGGTGCTCTTTCATGCACGGCTGGCTTCTTCTGTTTCAGGCAAGGGCACTTTCTGGTGACGTATTCTTCTATCTCTCGTTTCATGAAAGGCCAGTAGAAGCGCTCTCTTGCTAGAGACAGTACTTTTTCCACACCGACATGGCCCATGTTGTTATGCAGGTAGGTGAGAGCTAGTGGCCTGTAGGTGGCGGGTAAGACCAACTGTTTGCGTCCTATTGTCTTCCTGTACAGCAATCCACCTTCTATGTGCAGCTTGCTCCACTCTCTGAGGAGACGCATGGTGTCTGTGTCACAGTTACCCTTGTTGCACTCTGTCGGTGGTGTGTTATTCTCCTTCAACTCCATCACTTTTCCGATCGCAGTGTCTGCTCTCTGTTCTCTTACCAGCTCATCATGGCTAATCGCCTGCAGTGGTTCCATGTAGGGTTGGGTTTGGGATGCTAAGTTGAGGGCTGCAACCCAAGCAACGTCTCCTCGTTGGGCTCTTCGGGTTCCCTCCCATGTAGTGCACACAGCCTCATCTGTCAGCTCCTCAGAGCACTCTGTCATGAGGGTGTCGATATCGAGGGGACAACGGGAGAGGGTGTCGGCATCGATGTTAATTTTGCCTGGTCGGTATCTGACATTGAAGCTGAAATCTGCAAGCTGTCCCACCCACCGGTGGCCTACTGCGTTGAGCTTGGCGGTACTTAGGACATATGTGAGCGGGTTGTTGTCCGTGAAGACAGTGAAGTGAGGGGCGTAGAATAAATAGTCTCTAAATTTGTCACATATCGCCCACTTTAACGCCAAGAACTCAAGCTTACCACTGTGTAGATGGTAGTTCTGCTCTGCTGGTGTCAATGTGCGTGAGCCATAGGCGATCACTCTCAGTTTTCCACCCTGATGCTGATAAAGCACTGCTCCGAGGCCTTTCTGTGATGCATCGGTGTGGAGTGTGAAAGGCTGATTGAAGTCAGGGTACGCCAGCACTGGGGGTTCCATCAACATGTCGACCAGACGCTCCAGGATCTGCTGGTGTTTCTTGTTCCACTCGACTGGGGTGCGAGAGGACTGCTGAGGGGATTTTGTTTTCCCTCGAGAGGGTTTAGACTGGGGGCTGTCAGACTGTTCCTTGAGCAGGTCATACAGGGGCTGGGCTATCCGTGAGAAGTCTTGCACGTAGCTTCTGTAGTAGCTCAGGAAGCCTAGTATTTGTCTGACATCTCCGACCGTCTTTGGTGCTCTGTGTTTTAGTATTCGCACTGCCTCCAGGTCCTTAGGATCCACTCTAACCCCTTCTGCTGACACCAACCGGCCAACATAGCGAACCTCTTTCCGGAACAGCTCACACTTTTCTGGCTTTAACTTTACGCCGTGGCGTTGGAGAGCTTGGAGGACTTTCCGCAGGACTTGCACATGTTCGTCAAAGGACTTTGAGAAGCACAGAACGTCATCTAGGTAAGGAATGCAGCATTCATCTCGGAGCGTGTCGAGCATCTCCTCCATGCTCCTTTGAAATGCTGCTGGGGCGTTTGATAGGCCAAAGGGGATTCTGACCCACTCGTACAGTCCCCATGGGGTCGTGAATGCAGTCATGTACCTTGATCCTTCTGCCATAAAGCCTTGGTGATAGGCCTTGCCCTGGTCGAGTATCGAAAACCAGCCATATCCTCCCAGGGAGTCGGTGAGATCCTGTATGCGGGGGAGGGGGTGCCGGTCCGGCACGGTCTTGTTGTTGAGGAGCCGGTAATCGATGCACAGGCGCAGGGATCCATCCTTCTTCCTCACACATATGACAGGGGCTGCATAAGGGGACTGGGACTTGACGATCCATCCTTTTACTATCAGGTCCTGAACATATTCCTTCACCTCTTTGTAGAGTGGTTTCGGGATCGATGCGTAGGCCTTCTGCACTGGGATGTCGTCCTTGAGCCTGATCTCCATCTGTAGTGAGGGGATGCAACCGATGTCGCTACTGTCACGTGAAAAGGCCCCAGACTCCTCAAACAGCATTTTCTCCACTGTCTGCTGTTGTTCAGGGTCCAGGGTCTACAAAGGACCTGTGTCCTGCCTCTCCACACACAAAGCAATGCGTGCAGTCCTGCAGATTCTGTTCTGTACATTTTGGGCAGCGCGCTGTCCTCCCCCTCACTTGGAAAGAGGGCTGGGGTGTGTGATTGGGAGGTGGTCGGGCTGGTGGTGGTAGGAGAGGGATGCAACTGGGGGTTGGCTGAAAGGGGTGGTATGGCTGGGTTTGGGGTAGTGAGTGGGCCATCTGGGTGTTGCTATTGTTCACCTTAGCATCCATTAGTGCGGCCACCATCTGTGTCAGGGTCTCCACCTGCGCACTGAGCTGTTGGATGGTCTGGTGGTTTTTGTCGTCCGCAATGATGGTGTGTCTCAGTTTGTTATCCGTCTGTCCACCTCCTGTCTCCACCTTGGCAGTGTGGGCCTGTGTGTTCTTCTGGCGGGGAGGCTGGCTGAGTCTGCGTTGATGTTCATTCTCGTCGCTGATCATTTTAGTCATTTGACCGAGGATCTCCTCATCTGTGACTTGGCTGTTGGAGACGAGGGGTCTCAGTCTCTGTCGAAGGTCGGCGTGTTTCGCTCCCAGGCCCTGATAGATCGTGTTGAGGAAGACCCCTTGGATGGTCTTAGGGTCATAAGAAATGTCCGTGTCGGCCTGCTTTGACTGGAAGAAGAGCCTCTGTTTGAGTCCGATCATGCGGTACAGGAACTGCTGGGGTGACTCTTGTTCAGCTTGTCGGGCACACATCAGCTCCTGAAACATCTCTGTGGTTGCCTTCTCCCCAAGATGGGACCTGAGGAAGACCTTGAGTTCGGGGACAGCAAGCTCATCCTTGAATGTACCTGGTTTTATGATTCTCAGCACACCCCGGACCACTTCTGTCTCCGGGAAGCCATCTTTCAGTCCCTCGTCGATTCGTTTACTGATGCTGTTATAGCTGATCTCTGAGCTCTGGTCTCCAATTTGGCCTCCATGGACCTTGAACTCTCTGCGCTGGAGAAAGGGGAGGTCTTTCAGGGGAATCATCCTCTCCGGGGTGGTCTGTGGAGGGGGCGTTGACACTGTCCCACCGTGGTGGTTGTGTGTAGGGGCGGGGGAGGCAGCCGCAGCTTCTAATAGTCTCAGTTTCTTACCCAGCTCCTCATACATTCTCCTCAGTTCCTCTCCTGGCTGGGTGGTTGCATTGTTGGGGGGGTTGGAGTGGGGAGGCATGATGATGCTGTTGCTCGGGGGGTCAGATGGCGGTGGTATGGGGTCTGAAGGGGCTGTACTGTCAGGGCGGTTGGAATGGGGATTGGGTGGCCTCAATGTGTGGACTGAAGGAGAAGGTTTGGGGCTGGCACTGAGCACGGCATGTGGCGTGGCGGCAGCGGGGGACTCTGTATCTAATATCTTGCAGATGACATCATTCAGCATCAGCAGTGTGCTCAAACCTTCATCCTCGCTTCCCAGAAGGTCTTCAGACTGCATGTAGGCGATGACGTAGTCCAGGCATCCTTCCTCATCAGCTGGACTAAGTTGGTCGATTTCGTTGCCAGATACGAGGTCCTTCGCAACCTCGTAGAGGTGGGCACTTGATAGTCGAAACAAGTTCTTCTTGATGTTCCACACCACCTCTTTCCGTTGCTGGGACATGGTGTGTGGTTCTGATGATGAGTCGATGTCTCGTTGGGGGTAACTACTGGTGTGACGAACCAGCAGTGTTGATCCTTGGTGACTGATGTGCTGTGCCTCTCCACTTCAGCTGTGCAGCTCCCTGGCGAGATCTTTTGTCTTATCTCTGCTCCTGGACACCCACTGGCTGGTTGCTGGCCTGTCACGACTGGTCACCGTGGTCTCGTGGTTCTGGTATCACTGGATCAGCATTCCAACCGGACGAGCCCCCACAATTTGTAACGGGTCCCAAGCTGGGCCGGGTACCACGTCACAATATTGAAAAAAAGATGAGCGTTCAGTGTCTCGCTGGCTTTGGGCTCTGAAAAACAGAGTGAATGATCACAGGATCAAGAACACCGAACCATTCTCTTTCGTTTCCAAAACTCCTCTCATTTATTCACAATTATATAACAAAACAATCAATCAAGCAACCAATAAAATATTCCCAAAATCTGCAATAGTGTCTCCTTCAGTGTCCTCTTCCAGGTACAACGTGCATACGAACCTGTATACAGTTCTTATTCCCTTTTTTTCCAGGTAGCATATGTTTCAGGTAAGTAGGTGAGTGTGTGTCACTGTCAGGTAAGTATGATATGTGTGAATGTAGGTGAATGTGCAGTGTCCAGTGTCCATTAAACAGGTGAGTATGTAATGTTGTTGTTTGTTCTGTTCCCATAGAACACAGACATACAGTATAACCATAAAGCTATTGTTATATTCAACATAACCATATAACTGTCAAAATACATTAGTTCCTCTCACACTCAGTATCACGCTTTGACTTCAATAAACACCTAAACCCATCATCATTTCACATTGAAATATATCCACGGGCACTCTCTGTATAGGTACCAGTGTTGTAGTCAAGTCACTATGCCTCGAGTCCGAGTCCAGGTTCGAGTCACCAGTGTTTAAGTCCAAGTCAAGTCCGAGTCATTAAAAAAAAAATCCGAGTCAAGTCCGAGTCGAGTCCACTACTCATCCGAGTCAAGTCCGAGTCGAGTCACTATTGACGTGTGATGTATGACATGAAGCAGTAACATTCCATTGCACTAATAACTCTTTCGCTGTAGTTACCCTTGGTTTTACTCGGTAAAACTACCGCTTTTTCCAAGTCTAAGACGTCTCCTAACCATGGTTTTTAAACATTGTTGTTATGGAACGCCCAATAGCGACTCGAGGTACGCTGATAGGCCGCACATGAAGGATGTTAAAGCCGCAAGCGGCGTCGATCGGCCATCGCAGCCAAGCGCGCTCCGGCCTATTGGCCACCGCCGCGGTGCCGGCCGGCGGGCGGTGTTCGCGCACCGACGCGGTGCCGGCCGGCGGGCGGTGTTCGCGCACCGACGCGGTGCCGGCCGGCGGGCGGTGTTCGCGCACCGACGCGGTGCCGGCCGGCGGGCGGTGTTCGCGCACCGACGCGGGGTTCGCGCACCGCCGACCGCCCGCCACCACAGATGCTGTTACGCATTTTCCTCGCTCGTCCACCGGGCGATTCCCACAAACGCGTTCGGCAGTGTTCCCCCATGACTCACAACAAATCTGGTGTGGATCGGTCGATGCAGCGAGGAGATACAGCCGTTGGATAATGATAATGCATTTGGCCACCGGACCGGACTAAATTGTTCGGCGGGCCGGAAAATTTATACCGATTCCTGGACGGTGACTACAAACAGAAAAAAAAAAAACGACCAATGACGGCATGAACACCGAGCAGGAGAAAAACAACGACTTACCTTCCTATCAACTCGGCCCGTCTTTCCGAGCCCTCGACACTCAAGCCATCGTTTGAGCTGAACGTTGGTATGTTGTTCCACAGTTCTACCAGTAAAATGGGCGCCTGGACATTCTTTTGTGAAAGTTTAACAGCTGTAAAATCGGTCATATAGTTGTGTCTGTTGCATGTGTAATGGCTGGTTGCTACGTGCGCTCTCACACTGTTTGCCCAACCTTAGCGGCAAGGGGCGTTGCTCATGAGATGGTGACGTCACGTGCGCGGTACGACATTTAGATATTAAAATCATACACCAAATAATATTCTAATGACATATTAAAATTATAGCCTAATGATATAAAAAAAAAGTCGAGTCTTTTTCTCAATTTCCGAGTCAGAATGATCTGAATGTAGGAGTCCGAGTCCAAGTTCGAGTCATCAGTGCTCAAGTCCAAGTCAAGTCACGAGTCTCTAAATTTAGCTAATGACTCGGACTCGAGTTCGAGTCTCGGACTCGAGTACTACAACACTGATAGGTACTAGTCCCATATAGCTGCCATTAAATAGTACAAATAATACTGTTAGCCAGTGCAGTTTTTATAGTGCTGCTAATCACAACTATAGTGCAATATGAATTCACTTTCATTTTCTTTAGCTTAAAGCTGCTCAGAATACTCTATATGTCTTTTCAAAACGTATTGACATCATTGCAAATGGGGAATAAAAATGGAAAATAACAAATATGTTCAAACCATTCCAACAACAATAAGTGTACCAAAGGCTCACTTATCTTCATAAACCATATAGTGTACAGTAAACCCTTAAACACAAATATTTGGAAATGTAAAGAGAAGAAATATTAAAGTATTATAATAAATGTAAAGATAACAAAACCCTTCACCTAATAAAATACAGTTGTCAAGTAATCAGGTAACCAACAGTAGTAATATCGTAGATGAATATAAACAACCATCTCTCTGTGTTTAGTACATGCGGTGGACGGCGCCATCTTCAGTGTCACAAAGCCGCCCGTTGCCATGGCAATAACAGCAGCACAACCCGCGAAAATCGCGGACCTTTTAGTGTCTAAAACTCGATCTAAAGCACTCAAAAATGTCATAAACGGTCTCCCAGTAACTTCACATAAACTATTGAATCTTAAGGGATAAGTTGAGGTTGTTTTCACGTTGTACTAACCTGAAAAACAGAGTGAATGATCACAGGATCAAGAACACCGAACCATGGACCTTACCAAGCTCCGCCCACAACTGACCTAAAATTCTGAAGTCTCACAAACAAAGCCTCGCGGCGCATTCATTCTACGGTAGTTTCTATGTAAACATGGCGGTTTCCACTTGGACGGATTCTTTGCGGAGTATTCCTGACTCGATTAGTGCGTCATTTCTGCCTGATTTTGAGAAAATATCATCGACAACAATGGACAGAGGAGTTAACAAGTTCATGTCATCATTTTTGGACGAGTTAAGGGTATTTGAGCCACGCGAAGCCTCCAAAGTTGTGCAGGTCACCGCAAAATGCTATCGGTCGATGAGGAAAACGGCAGACCCTCACTCCCTCAGCATTAATATAGATGTGGACAAGATAACTGATGCCTATTGTTCTTGCAAGGCTGGGTAAGTTGTGCATTCATCGTTTTGTCTGTTACTTTTGAAATCAGCGGATAATTCCTGTGGTTTGTTGGCAAATGTTTGTGTGGCTAGCTTGATACGCTGTACTTGGTGCTAGAGTGGCTAACACGAGGAACAGTTTCGTCCAAAGCCTCTTCTGCTAAAATAAAATATTTAGTGTATGTCAGATACAGTACACGATTGAGATTGATCTGTTTAGCTAACGTAAGACTGTGTAGCAGACATGCTTCACGGTCTTGAAGCTGTAAAGTTGTATCAGTACTGCCGTTATGTTGCAATTAGCTAAAAGCTGTTCATGATGCATGCGTTTATTGTTGATTTTCTTTTTTTCAGACTTGGGGGTCATTGTTCACATATTATAGGCCTCCTCAAGACCTTGCAGTATTTCAAACTGCAAAGTTTTTCCTCAATCCCTGACCGATTGAGCTGCACCAGTATGCCACAAGCTTGGGGAGCACAATCAGCTCGGGGTTTGAGGATTGAACCCGTGCCCATCAACCACCTCACTCTAGCACGAAACGTGACTCACCGCAAGCGCAGACCGAAGGAATGCAGTGTGGACTTGAACAAAATGTATGTACTTTTTTACTGATTTAGATTTGAAACAAAATTTAACAAAATAAATATATGTACCCTGGTGTTGTTTTATGATTCTGAGTGTAACTACAACTGCATGAATGCAAACAAAACCAACACATAAAACTGTTCTTTATTTTAATTAATATTGCAAATTTGACAACTCTCAAAATTCATTTTCATTATATTTACAGAGTGACAAAGGTTGAACCCGAGGAGATAGCTGCACTGAAATTATTACATGGTACTCCATTGACATATATGCTGACGCCTTCAGCACCAACTGTCTCTACACCCCTGGGAGAAGTGCAAATTGGGTCAGCTGTTTCCTATCAGGTAAAAATTAATGAAATGTGTACTAAAACAAGACTAGTATTACTGTTCTTACATTTTCTTCAAAACAAAGCCCTGGAAAAGTGTCAAGTAGCAACACACAGCCCATATTCTGTTTAACTTAGGAAATAATATAGCAGGAATTGTACAACCAACTATTTTGAAATCTTTAATGCGAGAAATGAGTCGTTCAACATGCACTCTGTGTCTTGCTATTTTGTCAGTTAGTGCAAGATCTGCCTGAGACAACTGTTTGTCTGCTGAGGCAAAAGGTGGTATGTTTAAGGACAGACCAAGGGCATTTATCTCATCCTTGATTGTAAACCCTTTGTCTGCCATGACACCGTCACCATTCTGAATGTAACCAATGTCCTTCAGTTGTTGTATGGTTTCATAAAAACCACTTGCTTTTGTAATGGCCTTGTCTGATATTGATCCTGTGAATAATTCTGATGTGAACATGAAAGACCCCCGAGAGTCACAACCTATGAGTGCCTTGAATGTTGTGGTAGACTTATAATCGCTATATAGTTGGCATTGCACACCATGGGCCCAGGGGGATTCTGTTTTTAATTCTGTTCCATCAATAATAATTAATGTTGTAGGGAAATTAGCTTTGAAGTCTTTTGGCATGTTGTCTATTATAGTTTGTCTGTGTGGCCAGATAGAAACAGTGCACAGCTTAAGATAAATAATGTCAATCCAAGTGTTAAATACTATACCAGCTGACTGTTGTGAAATGCCGAACCGTGTTGCTAGATCGAACAGACCAAAGTTTTGTCTTAGTCTGCACATAGTCAGGAAAAGTCCATTTTCTGCTGACATTTCTCTAATGTCATTTCTGTTTTCATCATAAGTCAAAGTCTCCCTCTTTGGCAAGAGAAATGTAAATAGTGACATGAAACGGACTAGTGTAAGTCCTGTATAATATACACACAGATTTTTTTTGCTGTTCTTCTCAGATTCAACAACAGCATCAATACCAAACAGTTTTCGTTTCTGTTCTTTCTGTAGCTCTGTTTCTAAATTTTCCACTTTTGCTTGTAAGCGACTGATTTCAGTTTTTGCCATTTCCAACTCTGCAGTCACTGCAAGCATATCCAGCGGCGAAATCCCTGAAAACAAAAAATAAAAAAGGACTAAATATGTATATATAGACAAATGTATATAATGTGATGATACTGCTCTTTTGTTTCAGACAAGGAACTTGAAGGCAGATGCGACAGCGGTCATGCAACAGTGTGGCAACACCTGTGTCACAAATAACCCACCAGTGGATCTTCCAGAAAGATATAAAGCGTTGAAAGACCTTAATATTTGTGAAGATCCTGTGGAACTGGAAGCTCGAACCAGAGAACAGAGTAAATGTGCTGAGTGGTTTGAGGCAAGAAAAAAAAGGCTTACAGCCTCAAATTTCCATCGAGTTATGGTCAGGAAAGCAAAGGTCACACACAAGTTTTTAGAGTCAATTTTTGACGCTAACTCTGTTTCAGCCCCTTCACTGGATTACGGGCGAAGAAACGAGCCCTTAGCAAAATCAAAATATTTACAGACTCATCAGGACCGGCACTTGCATGAGTGTGGCTTTGTGGTCAGTAATCACTTTCCCTTCATAGGTGCTTCACCCGACGGCAAAGTATGTGACGGTGGCCGATCAGGTCTAATAGAAATAAAGTGTCCGTATACCGCTCGAAATTCCACCATTCTGGATGCCTGCATGCTACCCAATTTTTGCCTAGAAATGCAACCCAGTGGCTCTGCTCAGCTGAAGAAGACACACATGTACTATGCTCAGGTTCAAGGTCAACTTATGATCACAGGATGTGATTTTTGTGATTTTATTGTTTTCACCCACAAGGATCTACATGTAGAAAGAGTGTGGCCAGACAAAGTATTTATGTCATCCATGTTAGAAGTTTTAGCTGCTTTCTATCAAGATCATGCTGTGCCTTATTTACAAAACCTGTAGGAACTGGTTATCCTCACTTACAATGTTCATCTGTTTGCACCTCTATCCCTTTGTCTGCATCATTGTTTTCTGCAGCATCGTAGGTATCCCTGTAAATAATTCAGAACATTCACTGTGAACTAGATGGTATCCCTGTAAACAATTGAAACAACAAAAGTGATTCTGTTTCTGTTTGATGTTCATGTTTGTGGAAAATGTGAATTGTGACACATGATAAATAATAAAATAACTTTTAATCAGCACTGTGTTATGGATGTGTATATAATTGTGTGTACTAACAAGCTCTCTGCTCTAATCGATGGTCTCTTGTCTTTGCTGTCCTGCCTACTTGCACTTTCCGATGCTCTTTTTCGTGCGCGCCTAGCTTTATGCACTCGCGCTCCGTCTGCTGGTGTCGGATAAGGATGGGACGCTGTTGGCCCATCCCCGCCGACAAAATGCTAATAAATAAATAAATAATAAGCAATAAGTATTATTGCTTTGCTTTAAGTATTAAAGCAAATTTATAATACTTACACCAGCACACACTCCCTTGTTCTTATTGATCCTACGAAGGTTGAGCTGCTCGTGTGGTCGCGCACAAGCTTTGATCCAAGCCCGGCATTCTGCACCTGATTTTGGAAATCGGTGAATTTTCCCACCACAAATACGATTAGGGTATCTGACATCACCAGTACAGATACGCCACTGGCAATGGAGAACCATTATTTTTTTATTATTTTTCGATTATTAACTCGAAAACTTTATGCCGGTATGCTAGCACAGCGGTAGTATAGCACTACATTAGCTTGTGTTTGTGAGACTTCTTCGAACGTTGTAGCCACTCTATGACGTAGAATGGGCATCAGCCAATGAAAAGCGGCCCCTCTGGTAAGGTCCATTCTCTTTCGTTTCCAAAACTCCTCTGAGGGGAGGGAGCACCTGGAAACACGGACTATGACAGAAAGGTTCCGTTTCTCATCCTAGCAATCTACAGCGGATTTCTACTGATATTATTTGGCTGAATAACCATTACAGTACATTCAAATACTTTTAACTTGCATTTTCATTTTCAATTAAAATAAAAACTATTTTACTCTTTGTGAGGGTCTCACAGTGACATCAGCCATCTTCTACAGTGTGGTTTGTTGGAGCAGCGGTTTATCTGTACACGAGAGGAACTGCTGGATAAACTCAGCAGGAGAGCCAGCTCTGTCCTGGGATGCTCCCTGGACCCAGTGCAGGTGGTGGGAGACAGAAGGACTGTAAGAAAAATTCCATCCCTGATGGACAATGTCTCCCACCCCATGCATGGAGCTGTTGCAGAGCTGGAGATAACTTTTAGTGACAGACTGCTGCATCCCAGATGCTCTAAGAACCACTTCTCTAGGTCGTTTGTTAGATTTTATAATCTCTGCTGCTCCAATCTCTGCTATAGGCTTCGGCTGCTGGAGGACATCAGGGCCTATTTCTCTCACTCTGCTGAATTCTCCTACTCTTCTCCAATTTAGATTATTTTTGTTATTTCAGCTTTTAACTTTTTGTTCTGTCATTCTTTTTCTTCATAGTAGATACACCTGGTCTGGTGTTCAGTGAGCTGTGGCATCATCCAGGGGAGACAGATCATCTGTCATTACCATATAACATAGAAAGGATTCCTATGAATGTGTGTTTCTGTGCTTTTTTGTCTCTATTATTGTGTCTCTGCAGTGGGCCGAGGCAAATTACCATTCATACTGAGCCTGGTTCTGGTTCTGCTGGAGCTTTTTCCTCCCTGTTGAAGGGGAGTTTCCCCTCCACTGTTGCTTCAGGCTTGCTCAGTAAAAGGCATTGCTGCTAAGCCATGGACAATGAAGACGACTCTCCCTGTGGCTCTATGCTCTTTTAGGAGGAGTCAATGCTGCTCGTCAAGACTTGATGCAATCAACTGGGTTTCCTTAGAGAGGAAACTTTCTGACCAATCTGTATAATCTGATTGAATTTGACATTATTAAGTACCTTGAGGTGACATGTATCATGAATTGGTGCTATATAAATAAAATTGAATAGAATTGAATTACAGAGATTAAGGTTTGTTTTATTAAATTCTTCTGCTGTTGTTTGGTTTTGTATCCTGTTGGACTGAATGGTTTCTGTTAAGTCTTTGCTTACGCGTAGAACTAACTAACTAATGCACTTTGGATTCTCAGAAAAAAACAGGAGGATCTTCGGTATGTGCAGGAATACAAGCCTGCACAAGATGACATCAAGTACCTTCGAGTCCTCCTGTACGGACCTGTTGGAGCTGGGAAGTCCAGTTTCATCAACTCTGTCAGTAACGTCATTAGAGGACGGATGTCAAATATTGCTTTGGCCAGTGCGATGACCTCTGACATAAGCTTTACCCGAAAGGTAAAAAAACTAGGATGCATCTGTGTATTTTCCAGAACCAAATCAATGTTGCTATTATGTCAATAAAATACTTGTACAACAGAAAAAGAGCAGGTCAGTCTGGATCATGTTCAAATTTCTGTGTTCATAAAGACATACGCTCTCAACTTCTCCCTGTTTCCCAGCGATTAGTTAAGGTTTTGCTAGACTTTAATTTAAAAAAATTAAAGAAAGTCACTGCATCAGCTGTAATTTGCTCTGGATAAGCTTTTATTCCCTGTGTTTCAGTATGAAACTCACAAATTCATTAAAGGACGAGGAAGCTCAAAGACGTTTTACCCTGTTGTCTTCAACGACATCATGGGTTTGGAAGAGGGGAACAACAGAGGAGTTCATGAAAATGACATCAATCTGGCTTTACGAGGACACGTGAAGGAAGGTTATAAGGTATGACAGCTGCAAAAACCTATTCTGGAAAATCTGCAATAATTAATTCATTAATTCACTCCGTTATATAACAACCAAATTGTTGTTGGTTTATGTTAAACTTCATGCTGTTTATTTTGTCTTTTCCAGTTCAACCCAGTTTCTCCACTAACTGAAGGTGACCCAGGCTACAACCCGACACCCTCCGCTGACGACAAAGTCCATGTGCTGGTCTGTGTGATGTCTGTAAACGCTTCACAGATTAAATCATCAGTTCTGGAGAAGATGAAGAACGTCAGAGAAAGAGCCAGTGAATTGGGTGATTTTACAGAGAGTAATCTGGAAAGAAACTGTATCTGGATTCACTGTCACTCACTTTAACCTTTCAAAGCTTTCTTCCTGCAGGAATTCCTCAAATGGCCATGATGACGCACATCGATGAAGCTTGTGGTGAAATCGAGAAAGACCTGAGAAACGTGTACAAGAGCAAACACCTGAGGAAAAAGGTGAGTTTTGGTCAAAGATATAAGACTAACATGTTTCAGACTGTAACTATGAGTTGTTTTTAATGTTCAGATGAAAGACTTCAGTGCAGCAGTTGGAATCCCAATGAACTGCATCTTTCCTGTGAAGAACTACAGCGAAGAAATTGACCTGAAAGATGATGTTGATACTCTGATCCTGAGCGCCCTGCGGAAAATGATCGACTTTGGAGACGACTTTATTGAAAAAAATTAAACAGAGACTTAGAGGAAACACTGAGGTGAAACAGGTGCACTTACATATACTTTATATCCACAGGACACAGCCAAAGCTTCGTTAAGTAACGTTAAATTAGGACTCCAGTTCTGGACTTGAGAAGTAAAAAGAACTCAGCATAAAGCAGAAAAAGACTTTAAAGAATATTTATTGTAGTCATTTCTAGTCATTTTTCCACATGAAGCACTTGCAATGACACTGTGTTCAAAGGAGCTGTACAAATAAACTCGCTTTGCCTTTTCCTATTAATAGTACATTAAATAAGTAGTTGCTATGTTACATAATGTAATGTTAAGCATATCTGGGATGTTCGGTTAATTGGAATGTTTTATGTTAGAGGAAGTTTGAATAAACCTCATCAATCAAACTCATGAGTCTTGTTTGTTTAATCGTTCTCTGTTGTTTAGTTGAGTTTTTAGCAACACTTACAAAATATTGCTATCTTAACAATGCTGCACAGACAAATTCAGGCTAGGGCTCCTTTACACCATATCGGATGCTGGTGGATGACAGAGATCAATCACTACCACCCTGGTACTACTTTCTTTACACTCAACAAAATGGTGTCAATGGCTTGAGTTATCTTTGTGCTGCAATGTATGCAATGTGCCTTTTTATGTGAAAGTATGGTTTTGAAGATAGAATGAAGGTTGTCCAAATTTGACGACACAACCTGGAGGTCACAGACAAAATGCACCTTAAAACAGAGCGCAAACCATCCATTTTCTGACTCACTTATCCCTCATGGGGTCGCGAGGCAGGGTTCAATATTTTCTACACGATATAGTTTAGCATTCTTCGTTATTTTTTGGCAATCTGGAAGTTATTCTGTTTGCGCATGCGCAAATGAGCTAATGGAATGGATCGTGCTACCAGTGTCACGAGTTTGAAGGGAGATGAATCCGGAATTCAACCAACACACTAGGAATGCTCTTTACGGAGATTTATTAGAGGGAATGAAACGGGCAAACAGACAGGATCCAAAAAAAGGGGTAAGGCAGACATCCAGACGATACTTGACAGGCAGACAGAAACTGGGCAGAAAAATACAAAACGTGTTACAAAAAATGAATCAAGACGCTGGGAGCTCTTACCAGGAAAACAGGGGATGCACGCATGGTATGATTGGCGACGACCCGACAACTAACTAAGGAGGGAGTGAGGCTTAAATAGACGGATAAACAGGTGAGCGGAATTGAAAGTAATTAACCGAAGGCGGGAGCGATACAGAACTGACAGGACACTAGATCACAGAACTAAAATCAGAACTAATACAGGGACCAGAATAACTGATGAAGTAAAAAGGCTAAACTGGAATTCAAAACAGAAATAAACCCAGAGGCAGAAATAAGCTACTTAACCAAAACAATAAACATAGACCGGATAACCTAAAACAGTACAAAAGCTGAAGAAGCCAAAACCTGATAGCTGATCAAATAAATAAACGTGAACAAAAACCCAAATTATGACAACCGGTACAGATCGGGTAGGGACAACAACAATGAAGCTAGCATCTATTTTGACCCTATATACACACACACATATACATATATATATATATATATATATATATATATATATATATATATATATATATATATATATATATATATATATATATATATATATATATATATATATATATATATACACATATATATACATACATATATATATATATATATAAAATGCTAAATATTTCAGCACATGATATTCAAAGTACTTGATAGCTTTAGTAGGCTACGTAACATAAAAGTATATGGCATTTGACATTTTAAAAGTCTTAACCCTAACCCCCCACCCCCTCCCCCCCTGAACATCAGAAAATCATTGCTGTTCCTAGTGTTCCATAGTTACTGGAGGAAAATAGGGAGTACCAATATAACGTCTGGTGGCTTCACAGCGAAGTGTACTACCAACGGCCAATCAGCAGTTCAGTGAATAAATAGAGATCAGTGGTTTCAACACGCAATGACGCGTCTACGTGTGTAACGTCTATGCTGTCCACTCTGCAAGACTGAAAGTGAACGTAAAGCGAAATTAGTTGCTGTTGCTTATCAGACGCTGCAGATTTTATTGTAAATCACATGATCAGGAAGTGCTGGGAGGTATTTATACGATATGAAGGCTGAACTATAGCCTCAGTGACGCTGCAGAGCACCAGGAGCATGGATCGGTCTGAAGATCAGAACACAGAAAGCGCTGCAGGTTATCTTCTCCTTTTTCATTTACCTGCTTTCTGTGTGTGTTTAATGTGTGATTTTTTGTTAATCGTTAGTGTGTGTGGCAGGGTCCACCTAAAATTGAGAAAATGAGCTCATAAACGTCTATAGTAAGGATATAGTTAATAATGTGTAGATAAGATGAACTTTAACATTATCATTTAGGAAATTAATAGCGACCCAGTGGGTTGAATGCAGCTGTAGTAACGTAATTTTACTGAGGATAAATAATAGGAAATAATCATGCAGAGAATAGGTTGCATTGATCTGCGGCAATGTGCTTCAAAGTCAGCGTATTTACGCCGTGATCCAGGAACAAATTCAACATTCTCCTCCCAAGGCTCTGCGTGGGCAGAGGTGCTGTCAAAATCAATTTTTTCCACATTTTTTCTCCATTTTATATTTTGCCAAATACAACCGCTTCATGCAAGATGGCAATCCCAGTAAAATGCCGACAGGTGAGTGCGCATTATTTTCAGATAAGGTAGTAACTGACTGGCGTGTAAAAATGAATAAGCAAATCAAAAATAATTATTGGGGTGTAAAACGGCACGTTCAAACATTTAATGCTGTGGGATAATGAATTAATTTAGCTAAGTTTAATCACTATGGCACACATTTCTTAATCCAGTCAAATCGTGTAATTTCTCTCCTTTGACCGCATTTGTGTTGTTTTTTTCTTGTAGCCTACTATAAACCAGGTTTTCCCAAAGTGTGGTGCGCTAACTGCCACTAGGGGGTGCGCGAGGCGAAAACTGTAATAGCGTCTGACCGTGTTCCCCCCCCACACACACACACACAATAAAGATGTGTAAATAAGCATTTCTTGTGTAAAGCTAAAAAAACTGGTAATTTAATCAATAAATAAAAATGTATTGTAATGATCCTTATTAGACCTTATTGCTAAATGCTGTTGCACACTTACTGTTTCTTTAAATCTGATCGCTTTGGGGTCATACCGGAAGAAATGTGTGGCTTCCGGGGAGAGGAGTCGTGATGAAGTGAAAAGTGAAAGCTTTCCTGTCCTGTTTGTCCTAAAAGAAAGTGTTAGCAGCAAAACCTCGTCTGGTGCTTGGGTGTCATAACGGAACGATTCATTATTAACACAAAACTGTATTTATTTATGAGAAATCTTCTTCTACGCTTCATTTTAAGATGAAAAATCCGCATTGTGCTGTAGATGTGCACATGGCTTGTGGTCTCTGCTTCAATAATTCTCGCAAATATGCTCAATAGGCTGAAATCAGGGGAACAGGTGAGACGTCTAAGGTGAAAGTTAGTCATTAAAGAGGATATGAAGAGAGTGAGAGAGAAATTGGAGGCAACAGAGGATAGAATCGCAACGAATCCAGGAGAAGAAACCGAGCGAGAATCAGAAAATGTCTCTGTCTCTCTCCTGACTTTAGGTTGTTTATGTCAGCAGAGGAAAAATTTAATTTGGGCCGAAAGTTTTATTTACAAGATTAAATTGAGTGACTCGGTCTCTGTGGATTGTGCAGCGCCTACAAACAGCGCTGCTGCTCAAGGTGCCGTGACTTTGAACCGGTGACAAGCTTCGACGCGCATGACACGCACACCGCTGTTGTTACCGCTTGTCCTGGGGAGTTGGTGATAGATGTGATTTCTTACGCATCTATCACCACAGATCTGTAATACTTTTCATTGCGATTCAGACAGGCGGAGACTGCGCCGTGCAGTTTGTTTTAAAGAGGCAATTTTAGCGCAGACAGAAACGGGCTGTGGGGAGCCGAGGTGTGTTGCCGTGGGCGTGTTTACCTGCTGAAGGTAACCGCTGTGAAACAATCAGAAAGATTTCTCTGATTGTTTCTCAATAACTCTAGCACTCCATAAACATCTTTATGGAGCAATTGAGGAAGCAAAACCTGGGGACCTAGGTCGGGTTCTCCCATCTCTGGTGCTGAGGTCACCAAGATGGTTAAAAAGCTCCTTGGTGGCAAGGCCCCGGGGGTGGATGAGATTCTTAGACTTAGAGGCTTGACTGCGTCATGGAAAATCTCCTGGATTTTCTGACTGTGGTTCCGCTTCTCTAACCTGATGGCACGGTTCAAGTTGGCTCTCGATGTCCTCAGTGCCTCCCACCAACACGTCTTCCTCAATGGAAGACGTGTTGGTGGGATTAAGGAGATCTTCGAAGTATTCTGCCCACTGACACACAATGTCCCAAGTCGAGGTCAGCAGCACGCCACCTCCACTATAAACAGTGTTGGTACTGCACTGGTCCAGGCTAGGAGGTTTAACTGGAACAGGAGTGTGAGTCGGTCAAGTACCATGCTGGAAGCACTTGACATCCGATGCCCTCCTGGTTTCTGGTCCTTATGAAGGGCTCCACTTAGCGATGATGTGGAGCACCTGCCTGTCACGCCCCGCAGAAAAGGAGGCAGAGAGAAACCCAGACCTGCACCTAGACCTGAGAGTATGACAGCAACATCTTTTGATGAAGTCTTATGAGAAACCAAAGCACATTAGACTTACGAAAGGAAACACTGCAACTATTATAAAGGAAAACACATTTGTTTAGATCTACTTATATTGCAGAAAAAGGTTAAACCATTTTCTCTGATCAGTCCGATTTTTACTTTAGAGGATGCTGTTTTTCTGACCCTTCCATAACTGCTGAAGCAGTAGTACTGAATAGAGTGATGAAATATTTCAGCAGACAGCCTTTGTAAAACATTGTTCACATCATATCAGATTTTAATAGTGGCATTAATAATTTGCATTTATAACACAAAACATAGACTCTTAAACACATTAAAAGAAGATAATGTAAGATATCTGATATGCACCGAAATGACCTATTCATGATTAAAATTTATCAAATAACATAATATTTTTTCCCTTAACCCCCGTTAGCTCACTGAGCCTTAAGGTTTTCTTTTTCCCTTGTACAGTGAAATTGCATATTTTGTGGACTTAAGGGGAAAGATGTTTTTTCTTGAGGCATCAGCAAACAGTGCCCCATTTAGATATTCAGAGATGACAGTGTGCAGTAGGCAGTAACATTAAGGTGATCGTAACGTATGATGGACTAGTAACAGTGGGATGATTTTAAAGTGTTGGACTGCAGTCTCCCATCAGGGGGGCGATTGCCCTCACAGCTCTTGAGAAGAAGCTGTTTCTAAGTTTATTTGTTTTGGCTTTGATGCTTCTGACGGGTTTACATGATTGGAGAGGGGCAAACAGCGTATTGTCTTGGTGGGTTGGGTCAGTGCAGATGCATCTAAACCCTTCTTTGGACTCGTTCTGCATAGATTGAATCTAGATCCTGCGGATGGCATCCCACAATCCCCTTCACTGTTCTCACCACCCATGCTAAGTCCTTCCACTCCTGAACTGTGCAGCTCCTGAATGTCTTTTATCGGCGGTTTGGTACTATACATCAGTGGCTTGTAGGCAGGAATCAGGTCCTTAGAGATGTGGTCTGATGAACAAAAGTGAGGGCCTGTGGCAGCTTTGTATGCTCTTAGGATGTCACAGTAAACTTGATCTAATGTATTATTGTCTCTGGTTGGGAACTTAATAAATTTATGAAACTTGGGGATCACAACCTTTAAATTAACATGATTAAAGTCCCCAGCAATTATCTGCGCCGCTTCTGGATTACTGTCCATTTGGCAAATAACAAAGCAGTAGAGTTCCTCAAGAGCTAGATTAGCGTTAGCACTCGGCTGCACATATGTTGCAAAGATTATCACAGAGCTGAGCTCTCTTGCCAGTTTAAATGGTCTGCACTTAACTTCAAGATATTCCAGGTCAGGTGAGCAGAAGGTTCTGACGACTTTTGCCAAAGTGCACCAGGTGTTGATGTAAATGGCCAGACCTCCTTCTTTGCTTTTATTAGCATCCACCGTTCAATAGGCCATAACAGCATGCTTTAGTCCAGCGGCACTGCTTCTTTGGGGATGTTGCCGTCTAACCACAATTCTGTGAAAATAACTACACAGATGTCCATCTTACATGCAGTGATTCTTAACTGTATCTTGTCAGGTTTGTGGGTGAGGGATCTTACATTGTTCCAGAGTTAGGCTTTTATTTAATAGCAGAATTTACTATTTTCACTCTTAGGTTCACATCTCCTGACATTTAGAGGGGTTCCTTGCTGAATACATCTAAATAAAATTGCTGAATTACCTGTTAGGTATGCAATCAAGTTTCTGCATCTTAAAACCTATTTAATTTAGGTAGCACAGGCAGATCTAAGCTTTTCAGTACCAGTTTTTTGGTTGGACATTTATGTTACCTTTATCATTATTATCATAAGAATTTTGACGCATCCTGTTTTGTGGAAAACCCCTGACACAAGCAAGAAAACTCTATTAAAGATTATGGGAACAATCCATCCATCCATCCATTTTCTGACCCGCTTGATCCCTCATGGGGTTGCGGGGATTATGGGAACAAGAATATTAAAATTGTCAAGAACCGAGACTGGACCCAGTTTTCAACCAAGATAGTGACGTTTAAGTACTATTTATTGAATGGCGGTAGCACGGCAACCCAAGCGGCTCATGTCTGCAAGGACCCTGGAGGCAAAGACAGCAGGTTAATGACCAGGGAATGCTTGCGTATCGAAGGATTGAGGAGTAGGGTCACTAACCTGGAGAATTGGGAGCGGGGTGCTCTGAGCGCCGGCTAGCGATCAGGAAGTGGGGCTGAGAAACGGAGCTCCGGGGTCCGGTTTAAGGCTCAGAGAGGGCTCGGCAGGCAGGCAGATGCACAGGTCGTGCAGGGATTCCGTATCCGTAATCCAAAGAGTTGTCAGAGGTAGGAGTCGAGGGGTCAGAGGTCCAGAACTAGTCAGGGTTCGGTCCAGAATCCGGCTGAATTCAAAAGCATACAGGGGTTAATCAGCAGCGATTACTCACAACAGATCGGGGTCGGGCAACAGGCAGGCAGTCCAGATCAGGTGAATTCGGAAGTCCACAAGGCAGATCAGTTAGTTTTCCAGACAGGCAACAGAGCTAGGAATGGGTTAGGCAGATTCGGAGACCGAAAACAGATCAGTTCGGGCAACAAACAGGCAGGCAGAAAAACAATTGAGAAATGCTAGATGGTCTCATCGAGGTGGCACAAGACGATCTGGCACTGATGATTGAACTGAAGGCTGGTTATATAGTGCTGGAGACAGGTGGATCTGATTAAGGCTGATTGAAGACGGGGTAGCACTGGGCAGGTGTGTTGAGTGGATGATCAAACCAGCATCAGTGCTGGTTACAAAAATATTAAAATATATAGTCCTTTCACTGCCTTGTTGCAACTGCTGACGTTAGCAGAGAAAGAAAGTGGAACAGAATGACAAAATTAGCACTGATGTATGTGGAAATGTTTGATAATTTTTACTAAAGCTTATAAATTCATTTTAAAGAGAACAACGACAGCACTAACAGATCACTGTCAGTAAGCAGGACAGTCCCAAGGTTGTGTTTTAAGCCTCTAGGAAATGTGACAGTCTAATAAAATAAAGCTAATATTTTTGTGACACATCTGGAAATGACCACCGAGCCGTTTACTTTCTCAGAACGTGTTATATTGAGTGATCAATCGAGTTTTAACAGACAAACGATAGCACTAACAAGTGTTACATTTTCAGTTTTAACCCACTAACTGAACGATAATGTAACGACACCATCGCTATATTTCATTAAGAAAAGTAAAACATCTTAATTTCCACGCCTAATAGGTTGGAAATAAGGCGGAGTTGACTATATAGTGTTCTTCCCAGGAGAAACAGCTCCCAGTAATTAGAGGCTGCCAAAGGTGAGCAGTCACAGGACTGAAAACAGCACGGTCTTAAGCAGGAACAGATGGGGAACATTACACCAGATCTGTTAGCTTTAGCAAGTAGAATGGTGGATCTGGTTGGATTTACTTCTGGCACAAATAGCTCTACAAAGGGTAGACATTGTATATATAGTAGGCAGGGGTGGTTCTAGACCAAATTTAGCAGTGGGGCCAGGGTGGGGCCAGTGTTTTTTTACAGGGGCACAGGACAAAAGATTGGGGAAAAAAGCCTAAACAGGTCAACATTTCATTATTTAATATATTAAGTAAGCCAAAGAGCCAATTGTGGCTCTGGAACTGCAGGTTGCAGACCCCTGATCTTTTCTCAATACGGCGGGAGCTTAATGTGAAACAGCTACATTTTTTAATTATTGTTATTTTTTATATTTATTTTTTTAATTATTTTGTTATTTTATTATTGGGTAAAACCACGAACGTAAAAAATACAACTGATCCAAATGACCAGTGAGTCACGGTATCTTTGTCAGCATTTATCATCCTAAGAAATTTTATATCATGTCTTTAGTACAGGGGCCATAACAGGGGCCAGGAACAGTTCTACAGGTGCCCTGGCCCCTGTTGGCCCCTGTCTAGAACCGCCCCTGATAGTAGGGCTGTCAGTTTTAACATGTTTTCCTTTGATATGTCACATGATGTTGAGGTTTAGTTTCAGCAATTCTTTAACTGAAGCTCCTAAGCTTAAACATTTTTCTTTTTTTTCCAGGATCAACAACTGACACCGGTAAATGGTTCTCATTTGGTGGTTTTTTTTCTCGGACACCTACCTGGGACACAGGTCTGTTATTTTTTTATTGTTTTTTTATAAAAACATCTTTGGTAGAAAAATGCACCTGTAGTTGGTAAAGTGTACTTGTATAAAATTGCAATATGATTAAATTAGTGTTGCTGATTTATTTAAAATATTTATTCATGACTGCAATTGACTGGCGAGCTGTCCAGGGTGTACCCCGCTTCTCGCCCATTGTCAGCTGAAAATAGGCACCAGCACCACTCGTGACTCCACAAGGGATAAGCGCGATAAAAATGAATGGATGTATTCATGATTAAAAATGTTATTTTTTTACCTTTTTACTGACTACATTTGTCTGAAACTTAGTTTTACATTAATTAACCCCCTAATTTTAGCCCAAAAACGTTAAAAAACAATGTGCTCCACATGCGTCTTAAACCATGTAGAGCACATAGAAACACCTGGTTTTCTTAATTTGCCCTAAATGTCCCACAACATATTTTAGACATGAATTTTGACTGTCTAAAATAAATGCCTTTCATAATTTTTTACCCTTATGGGTTTTTAATTATAAACTTTATTTAAGTGCTGCCAAGTTGAAGTGCTGGTTTAATATGTTACAACATTGTTTTTTTACTATTATTTCCTATTAAGAATGGGCTTTTTTGATTTAAAAAAATCTGACCAGCCAAATCAAAAACGTGAGTCAAGCTTCTATTGCTTTATGTTTTGAAATGTGTAAAAGTCAGCAGACATTGATGGTCTTTTTCAAACCACAGTGAAGGTGAAGGTCCACTTCATATCCAAACAAGATACATTTGGTGCTGCTGATGCCATAAAGAAAAAGTTAAAGAGCAACATGGGGTCATCACTACAGGAAGAAAAAAGAAGGGATGAATGCAACATGATTGTTGTTTTCTGTCCAGTCGACCGCAGTGTTGAATCAGATGTAAACTCAATGATGGAAGCTACAGCAGGTAATGAAAATATTTATAATGTTACCTTCATTTTACAGCTTTGAAAAATCTGGTTCCACCTGGATACTTTTTTTTACATTTCGCAACATCTTAAAAGAATAAAAGCATTTCTCAGATTATTCAAACCTTGCCAGTTGGTCAAAGTTTCAGATTTCCCGTTGTTCTAGATGTCTTAATGTTTTCTGGGTTTTCTCTGTAATTCTCTCAAAGGGTTAATTGTGCTCATCCCAGCATCAGCTGCACGTAAATACCAGTGCTTGTAGCATTTAAAAGATGGTGGGTTTAATTAAACCAGGTATGCTGGATTTTCTTGCTCTTCCAAGTACCTGTGCAAAGTGAGCATATGGTAAATTTCTTAGGGTTCATGCAATTTAATTTATAAATCGGTAGTTTACTTCAGCTGTTGTTGTTGCTGCAACCAGACATGTCCCTTTAGTGGACCGACACAACCCAAAATTACTGATATGTTGAAATTGCAACAGTGCTGAGAAATTAGAGTTTAAGCATCTACACAAATTAATTTGTATTTGTAATGAGCAAAGAATGTATTAATGTTATCATAGTGAGGAACTAAAAAAGAGGAAACATAATAGCTGACAAGATCACATTAAGTTGGTAATCAATTTCTTTCAGAAGGTGAGATGTGAGGTGCACTGCTAAAACTTGTTAAAAATGTACTTTACAGTTTCTGTGAACTTCAACATAGTAGTAAAATTGGGACATGCATGATGACTTGTTGGTTTAAGGAGGAAATACACAAGTGTGTTCAGAAAAAGAGATCAGCTAAGGAGAGGTAGGACACAGTGAGGAGTGAAGAGATTTGCCAGTAGTGGAGGGAGATGCAGCCTAAAGTGAAGGTAGAGGTAGCTAAAGCCAAACAACCATCACATAGGGACTCGTATGACAGATTGGACGATAAGGTATTGGAAACGTAGAAGGATGGGAAATACTTATACAGGTTGGAGAGGCAGAGGGACAAAAATGGGGAGGATTTTCCACAGTTTAAGGTGATTGAGGATTGAGATACAAATGTACCAACAAGTGTTACAAGGACAACCCAGCTTCACTGAAAAAAAAGTATTTTCACAATTCGGCTTCCTCAATCAGACTGGGTTTTCCTCTTTTTAGGAAACATGATTTGTCAAAAAAAAAAATCACATTTTTTTTAGTCAAAGCTGAGTAGACTTAATTAGTGGGAACAGGTGGAGATGACCTAGGGGAGGGTGGTGGCTGGAAGGAGACTGAGCTGATTGGATAGTGGGTGATGGGTGAAAGGTGACTGGCTAAATAAGAAAAGTAATGATAGTAAGATGGAAAGATAAACAAAAACCCAAAATCAACACAGGAATATGTCATGATTTTGTCACTTTTCATTTGTCTTCACACGTTTTCACAAGTATTTTACAACAGTTCATAGTATTTTATTATTCCAATTCATGTACATTTCAAAAAGACTTTACTTTTGATTAAAACAAGTAAATAATAATGCTGAATCCAACATGAGTACTTTAAAGAAATTGTACAAACATGCAAAACCTGTTTTTTTCTGTTGATTATTGAAAAAGAAAAATATGTCACTGTTAATACAGTTCTGTAAAATATGAATAAACCCAGAAACCTTTTTACTTTTACTGATTTTGAATTATTATCTTATCTTTTGAGAGATACCTTTTTCATTTTGAGTAAAAATGGGTGAAAACAATGTTTAAATCTCATCAACAGGATAATTAATTATCATGGTTTAAACTGTTTAAAACTGTTATAGGTAATCAACCCCCCTACTTATTCACTAGATGTTAACTACAAATTTAAAGTATTGTTATGATTTTTAACATCAGAACTTCTAACATGACACTTTTACAGAGTATGATTAATTTCTCAGTGCAGACTGGTATCAGAGGTTCAGGGTTTAATTGTGTTGCTATTCATATTTAGACTGAGAGAAAATTGTATTTTATTTAAATGGAATATAGCTCTTTGAGATGTTTTTTTTCTTTCATTCTTTTCCAGTTTCACCTTCTGGTAAACCCGTCATTCTAGTTCTGATGCATCACACCAGAGACCCGGACTATGTCACTGGACCATATGACCCTCGTGAATCGTGGAAAAATGTTGTGCATTACGTTTATGTTCTGTACCATGAGACTACACTAGGATTACTGAATTGTTCTCAAAATGACCAGGCAATCAATGACATTCAACAAGTCCTACTAAAAAAACAACAGTTTGTTTGAAGTGTGCTTTATCGGTCTTGTTTAGAAATGTTTTAGCTCAATAGTCCATTTTTTTATTGCATTTCTTGACTAAATACAACAGGAAACATACACCTACAGAGCTTCTCACCCTAAGCAGGGAATTTCTATTCCAACTGTTAAGAATTGTATATATATATATATATATATATATATATATATATATATATATATATATATATATATATATATATATATATATCCATCTATTTTCCACTTGTGTGCCACGTTTTGAAACTGTTGAGTACATGCCTCTGCGAAGTGACGCTCTTCTGATTTAATTACGGTTAAAGCAAACGACTTCAGTTCCCAGGTTTCAGTGATGTGATGCGCCGTCACACCCAGATAATTATTGTTACTCACGGAGGTCCAGTGGTCTCCTGTCAAAGCCAAATCCTCTTCTTTCGTTTTCATTTTGGCCTCATAAAGTTTGTTGATTTTAGTCATCACTGTGCCTCTCGACGGTGGCTTGTAGAATGCGTCTAAAGTTGCCACTTTCAAAACTTCTGCGAGGCCCCTGCCCTCGACAATATTAATCGGTTTACAGTCCTTGGCTATCCATCTGGCAATTTTGTCGGTCAGCTTCTCAGAAGGAGACTTACTTAATGCCCTGCGCTCGGTGAGGGTGGTCTGACACATGCCAGGCGTAACACCTGAAGTCGAAGCCCCAACAAATGTATGCTCAGGCAGACAGTAGCATTAAATTTTTTTTTTTTTTCCGACAAGCTTTCCCTTTCTGAGCTCAGTTTTTTCCTGGAATGTTAAATGTTATTCAATTTCAAAAATGGGAAAGCAGGAAATTGTTGTAGAAACAAAACTTAATAACTGAACTTAAAGTAAATGTGCTTCTTGTTGAAATAATTTTACATTACTAGTGAATAAACAATGTATATGTTCTTTTGTTGTGTATTTTCTATTGTTTTACTTCAACTCTTAGTTTTTAATGTTTAACATGCATCTCCCAGTGCAATGTAATGGTCCATTTGTGAGACACAGAAATGTTATTGGCATAAATGATCTTGTTACCACCTCTGATTTCACCATTCAGTATCTGTCACACTGATATCTACAATCACCACAATGAATGTCTTGACTTGCCTGGACACTATTGGTGACCTAAAGACAACTGTCTCCATGTCCTATAATGCACCAGTCTCTCTTCCTGCTGACTGATTATGTCACCCTGTTCACCTCGGCTGCATCTATTGGCTGCCCAGAGATGAATTTGGCATTAATGGTTAGTGTAAAGCCACAATGTAAGGCTGATTAAATAATCATAAATAGTGTCTAACCATTCTTGTTTTAGCCATTTGACAAAAGTTCAAATAAATAAACTTAAACTCTTCCCTAAAGAAGGAAATATTCTTTAGGGTTCATAAAATGCGTTGACGTGTAGCCCATGACCTTTTTTTAGCATTTTCCCATTAAATACTGTGATGTTATTGTTTAAAAACATAATAGGGAATGGAGCAAACTGAAGAGTTAAAAAAATATGATCCTAACAGAATATAAAGATATCCAGGAAGCACCGGGAGATACTAAGTTAAAAAAAAAAGAATTTGGCACTCTTACAGACTTCAAGTATGTATGTAAGGGCTGAAAAGTGTGCAGTATTTAACATAATATGTCCCAGTAATTTTCTAGTAAGACCACCTGGTGGCCAAGGGCCCACACCAACCCCTGGCAGCACAAGCCCCCCAGAACCTGTCATGTTTTTCAAATGTTTTGCCCACATGCAGAAAACGTTCGGGAGACCAATACACAATTTAAGATGTTTATTAAAGAAGCAAGGTGCAAAAACAAGTCGGAACTGCTAGACGCCTGGATCGAGGCCTGAACGTCTGGGCGGGATTAACTGCAAAGTAAGAGAGATAATGAGTCATGGATCAAAACCAGAAAGATGCCAGATTGTGCGCAGCTTACCCTTAGTCGGAGAAACACGAGCAGGGAAGAGTAAGCACCGAGGGAACTAGTGTCTACTCTGATATGTGTGTGGTGACTGGAGGGTGGCTGGTGGAAACTGGCGAGAGACCCTAAGCAACCTCCACAGGTAGGAGGGACAGACGGATTAACCAGAGTACAGAAAGCTGAGGGTGCCAGTGGAATCCGGGAGGGGGGACCTCATCCCAACTAGGTACGTCCTAGGAAGTTTGAGGGGGAACGCCAGAGCAACATCTGAGCACAGGACTTCCACTGAACAACTCCTCATCAAAACCCCAGGCCAGGTAAGTGCATCCAAGCACACAGAACTGTGACAAAAATAGAAGAGCCAAAATTAGTCCAAGGTAGAAGAGCAAAAACTCACGATACAAAAATCCGGGACTGGTGTGAGGCCACGTCGTACCACAACTGGTTTAAGGTTCTGGCATCTTCCGTCTGTCCCTGCACTGCTTAAGAAGCCAGCGGAATCTGCTCCTGACGAGCCGCAGGTGTGGGGCACGCCCCCATAGGCACCAACACCACCTGTGGGAAAAGACCCAGAACAAGAGCAAACAGACAGCACCCTGACAGAATAAAGTAGAGAAGACATCCTGAACATGCTGGGCAGGTAACAGCCCCCCTTGGCCCTCAGAATTTGGAGGGACCAAGGTAAGGAGGACACATTACAATCCCACCAAGCGCCACGGCTTGGAGTCGATCCTGCGTCAAGGACTAAAGGCCTCCTAATATGGTTAGCGCTAACCGCTACATCACGGGCGCGCCCCGGAAAACAAAACTTGCCAAATCCGGTCAGGAGAAGGGCAAAAACATTGTTTCCACCAACAAAAGCCTTCAGAGCCGTTCTCTGATGTTCTTTTAATGAAACAAGATTAGGTAGATTGGACAACACGGAAGAAATAGCAGCATCAATGTTAACGCTTGCTTCCTCGATGCGAGCCGCCATTGTTGTCTGAATCAAAACAGTCTCACGGTCGCTTCTCCACTACGTCACATCTATAAAATTCCAGGCCTGCGTCCTGATTGGCTGGACAATAAAATTGGTTGAAGAAATCACTCTCTATGGGAGAGGTCCCAGATGGATGTGAGTGAAGCTAGGCGGAGTGCATCTGGCGAGAGTCAGGTTAAGAAATTGTACTTAACTATTATATAATGTAAAAGAGATTCTGGGTAATATTCAATGCATCGGGAGAGAAAACAATAAAATAATTGGTTTTATCCAATTTGTTGAGCTGGGTGGCCAGGTTTTTTTTTTTATTTTAGGGAGGGTGCAACAGAAAAGATTTGAGAACCACTGTTGTAAAATGATTCACTGTTGCTCCTCTGTCTGCAATAAGATAGAGCCTACCTTAATATTATATGGTCTGGATCAATCAGCAGCCTCTCAAATGTACAACTTTTTAAAGCTCAAACTGATTAAAAATACTTTAAATCTACCTTTGGCAGAGAAAGCCTGAGTGGACTGATTGGCCATTGTCAGTTTCATGCATGATGTTAGAAGCCATTTGACGACAATATGACTGATTCGGGAGAGCCTGCTGGTCCACCTTAGTGCAGCTAGAACCACACTAGGATTGATAGACTTACAGAAGTACTTTAAAGTCTATTCTCTGAGATGCAGGCAGCCACTGTAATGACTTTAGAACTGGGGTTATGTGCTCTACTTTCTTAGTCTTAGTGAGGACGCGGGCAGCAGCGTTCTGGATCAGCTGCAGCTGTCTGATCCACTTTCTGGGCAGACTTGTGAAAATGCTGTTACATTAATTGAATCGACTAAAAATAAACACATTTGTTTTTCAGATCCTGCTGAGACATTAGTCCTTTGAACCTGGAAATGTTATTTAGGTGATAGAAAGCCGACTTTGTAATTGTACTGAGATAATTTTGGAGGTTCAGGTCAGAGTCCATCACTACACTCAGATTTCAAATCTTATCAGTGGTTCCTTGCTGAAGCAGTGCACACATTTTTGAATGCTCGTATATTGGTCCAAAAATAATTATTTCAGTTTTGTTTTTATTCAATTGAAGAAAATTTTATCACATCCATGCATTGTTTTTTTCTTGTTAGGATATCAAGGTCAAGTGGAACGAGCTGTTTATCCCAGAACTGCACGGCACACTTAGATGGCATTGACCCAAAAGATTGGCACATATCTATCAGATACCACCCCGGAGGTGACATAGTTTCCCTGCTGATGTCACAGTTTGGATGTGTACCGCCCTTGTATGGGTGTGTCCCGAGATCCCTTTATAATGTTTGTGTGATGAGCACTCGAGGCCTTCCTGCCGATCAGGGGCCCATCAGCGCTGGTGTGACTGTAACTATTTCTCTGTCTTTACGTAGATAAAATATAACTAAAAGCATACCTGTCTGTTTTATGTGTCCTACGTTCAAGGTAATAAGTAAGTGGGGGTCGCCTGACTGGGTAAAACGAGCTGGGTCCACCGAGGGTGCTTCACCGTAGACGGGTCACGGTGAAACAATAACATTCTCTAAGCAATTATTCAGTACTTTAATTGGTTCATAGTCACCTGGTGACATGGAACTGTGTGTTGTCTGCATAATGATGATACCTGATATTGTTGTTCATAAGGTATGTAGATGCATAAATCATTTGGGGTCCGTTCTTCGTACGTCGCTAACTCAGTTAGCAGAATTTCAATGTTGACGATTTGGCATGATCTTGGATCGTTTGGTTCTTCGAAAGACATCCTGCACTTGTTGTCATAGCAACATGTGCGCCAGCTTAAACCTGCTCGCGAGCAGGCTTATTTCATGTAAACAAGATTAGATCACGGCTGTATAAGCGTAAGAGATAGGGAAGTCTGCCGTAGCCATGTCCATTTTTACGACAGCAACCTGTTGCGGAAGGTGCAAGAATAATTTGCAGAGTTTTTCGAATTAATCGCGTATTGCGCAATAGACAGGATCCTTTAGAGCAGCGCGACAGTACAGAGAGATTTTCTTGGTGGCTGTTATAAACAGACAGACACATCATTTACCAGTGGCTTTTAAAGAGGAAAACGTGATGTTAGAGCCATAAATCTAAAATGTTTAAGTTATTTGTATGATAGTTTGCTTTTTATTTTTATCATATTCAGTAAGAAGAGTTGTTCGGGCCATTTTATTGTGAAGTTTAGTTTTACTTTGAAAGGTTTGCTTCCTGTCGAGCCGTATATTGTATTAGAAAAAACTATGGATGGTTTATCTAGCCACGGAGCAATACAGTTTTACCGTGTAAACTGTGGATGACTTGGAAAAGGAAAATTTTCATTTTTTATGGATAAAGATTTTTTTTATTACAATTCCCAGTTTGCATGCCTCCTTTACTTCCCGTGTCTAAGGAATGACACTGAAATTTGGATCTCTTGACATAACAAGTGCCTTTTTAAAATAAAGTGTAATAATTAAAGGCTACCATTTTGTAGAATATCCTTGTATTTCACTTTTACTTGTCCCCATGTTCTAGTGGGTCCCGTGGAGGCTCTGATATAAAAGAACACATAATATCAAATTATTAAAATGCAAAAATTCATGCTGTAGAATGTGATAGAAACATCTACCATGGACAGTATTTACGCATTAATTTGTCTGCTGCTTTTTGCCGGCCCTCTCTCCTGGCTTTAACAGATTTTGAGGTGTTTTAATTAATGACTCAAATTCGGCATAACCTTCCATTAAAAGCTCGTGTTCTGCTTGGGAGAAAAACTGTGGGCGTTCTTTGCTGAACAGCCAATAGCAGCGTTGCTGATCAATGTTTCTACTATCGATACATTTCCCCTTTTAAACAAACGCATGAACGTGCAGTTGTCTCAGATAACTCAATCCAGCCATACTAATCATAAACAACAGGTGTGTTGGAAGAACCCAATTAGCCGGATCAGGATTAGCCGGATGAAATCATCTTGGATGTCTCATTTGATCTTGGATGTTTTAAGCAACGTACGAAGAACGGACCCTTGGTGTTGAGTATCTTTATTTGTATACTTAGGGTAAAGTAGGGCACCAAAAAACCATTCTGCTTAGGACACCCAGATATCCAGGTCTGGCCCTAATGTTACTGAGTCTGTTGAGTGAGGTATTTTTTTATATTTTTTTCAGAGACTTATAAGTGAGCTATATAATCTGGATCACATGAAACATTAACAGACCTCCTGAAAGGAAACACAATAAGCAAAATTTCTCTAGTAGGTAAGCTTTTGAGGACTGTGTGTGGACCATAACATGCATCTCTTCACCTCCAAAATCTCAGCACCAGATCAGTTATCTGTAATGATCAGAGAGAAAGGACCCAGAATTCAGCCAGACCAGCAGAGGTTTCTTTTAAAAGAAGCTTTTTAATCACAAAATCAAAAGAACAGGGGACAAATCCAAACAGGCTGTCAAAACAAAAAGATGACACAAAAAATAAACAAACAAGCAGGGCAGACAAGGCAGGAACCGACCGGACAGAATGGCTCAGGTTTCTGGAGGAAAAGGGGTCAAAAATCCAAAAAGCAAACCAGCATACAGAATTTGCAGGAGGAGACTCACCCATACTCAACAGGACAACCTGGCACTGATGTCTGGTCTCAGCAGTTTATATGGAGGTGGAATCAGGTGAAACCGGTGAGAGGTGATTGCAGCAGGGGTGGAGTTAGGCAGGTGTGCAGAGTAAGTAATTAGACCAGACATCAGTGCTGAGGCTCAAAACAAGAACAGATCACAATTACAAAACCTAAACTAAGAAGCATCTGGGGTCCGCTCTTCGTACGTCGCTAACTCAGTTAGCAGGATTTCATTGTTGACGATTTGGCATGATCTTGGATCGTTTGGTTCTTCGAAAGACTTCCTGCACTTGTTGTCATAGCAACATGTGCGCCAGCTTAAGCCTGCTCGAGAGCAGGTTTATTTCATGTAAACAAGATTAGATCACGGCTGTATAAGCGGAGGAGATGGGAAGTCTGCCGTAGCCATGTCCATTTTTACGACTGCAACCTGTTGCGGAAGGTGCAAGAATAATTTGCAGAGTTTTTCGAATTAATCGCGTATTGCGCAATAGACAGGATCCTTTAGCGCAGCGCGACAGTGTAATTGTAGAGAGATTTTCTTGGTGGCTGTTATAAACAGACAAACACGTAATTTAACAGTGACTGTTAAAGAGGAAAAAGTGGTGTTGGAGCCATAAATCTAAAATATTTAAGTTATTTGTATTATGGTTGGCTTTTTATTTTTATCCTATTCCGTAAGATTTGTTCAGGCCATTTTATTGTGAAGTTTAGTTTACTTTGAAAGGCTTGCTTCCTGTCGAGCCGTATATTGTATTAGAAAAAACTATGGATGGATTATCTAGCCACGGAGCAATACAGTTTTACCGTGTAAACTGTGGATGACTTGAAAAAGAAGATTTTCATTTTTCATGGATAAAGATTTTTTTTTTGTTAAAATTCCCAGTTTGCATGAGTCCTTTACTTCCCGTTTCTAAGGAATGACACTGAAATTTGGATCTCTTGACATAACAAGTGCCTTTTTAAAATAAAGTGTAATAATTAAAGGCTACCATTTTGTAGAATATTCTTGTATTTAACTTTTACTTGTCCCCATGTTCTAGTGGCTCCCGTGGAGGCTCTGACATAAAAGAACAAAGTAAATATGAGATTATTAAAATGCAAAAATTCATACTGTAGAAAGTGATAGAAACATCTACCATGGACAGTATTTATTGCATTAATTTATCTGCTACTTATTACCAGCTCTCTCTCCTGGCTTTAGCAGACTTTGAGGTGTTTTAATTAATGACTCAAATTCGGCATAACCTTCCAAGCTTGTGTTCTGCTTGGGAGAAAAACTGTGGGCGTTCTTTGGCCATGCTGAACAACCAATAGCAGCGCTGCTGATCAATGTTTCTACTTTCGATACATTTCCCCTTTTAAACAAACGCATGAACGCGCAGTTGTCTCAGATAACTCAATCCAGTGATACTAATCGTAAACAACAGGTGTGTTGGAAGAACCCAATTAGCCGGATCATGATTAGCCGGATGAAATCATCTTGGATGTCTCATTTGATCTTGGATGTTTTAAGCAACGTACGAAGAACGGACCCCTGAAGACATAACTAAAACGGTAAGCACGAACCTAAACAAGAATCCAGACTAGACAGAACTCAAAACAGCCAGATAATAAAAGACAGGAAAGAGAAGGAAAATTAAAACTAACAAACCATAACAGAACTCAGAATATTACATTATCTGTTTCAATTTGACATTTTTTGCCACAAAGAGAATCCCCTTAATATACAAGATCACAGTGGGCAGCTCACAAGCCCACCAGGCTGCATTAAACAATGCAGCCTGGTGGGCTGCATTGTTTAATGCTCTGTTAGCTGGGCTACTGGAGACATGCCTCAACTACAGTTTTTATTGATTGCTTTAATGCAGCAGTCCACTCAAAATCCACATTTTTCAAAACAGTTAACGCAGAGGCCTAAACAGTGGCAAAAATTGTCAAAATTACACATTTTGTTTGCAAAAGGCATTTAAAATCTGAACCAAAAGCACATTTTGCCCTCAAACTACACAATCTGCACACAAATGTTTGAGCCCTTCATTACACAAGGGGCAACAAAATACAAAACACCACACTCAATGTGAATCAGTGCGGCATTGCTGGTCATTGTAGCCAATGACTGAATGCAGTTTACATGTCAATGTCATTTGTAGTCAAATTTGTCTTCTTGCAAAAAATGGATCCACAATCAGATTTGCTGTGATCCAAATTTGATTGATTATTCATTCTTTCTTTTTTTTTTCAGATTGTGGCTACAAATGAAATATTCCAACAGAAGATACTAGAGCTGTCTCTTCTCTCTTGACGAACAGGCCACATGGCCTCATCTTCATCACACTCAATACTTTCCATTGTGATGCACCTAGGGAAAAATCTTCTTCCATGCCTGATCCATCCTTGAGATGCTTCTGCATCTACATCATGGGCAGCAGCAGTCATTGCATTGAGCAAGGGCATCTGCTCATAGGGGCAGTGATCATATACCTTCAATCTCCATGCACAGGTTAGACTCTTTGTCCAGCGTCTCCAATGAAAGGCCATGATTTACCACATGATCAATCATAGTTGTCCGGATTTCATTTGTAACTTTAGCCCTTCCAGCTACACCTCCACCTCGCACACAGACTCTTTTTCCCCGAGACATCTACCTTTTACTCTGACTCGCCTGCCTTAGACCATCCAAGCTTACAAAGAATAACACACATGGCACCTCTTAAGGCCTGCAGACTGCAAGTCTTATAAAATTTGATTGCAAATTGAAAAGTTGTGTAAAGAAGTGTCAATCAGGTGCTTCAGTGATTTCATACCGATCAAGAAGTTTCTAAGAGCTGGGAACATATGGTTTCTGTTTGGCTACCACAGCTAAAGCAAGGTTGCCAGTTTCTTCAGGTCAAAGCAATCAATAAAAACTGTAACAGCCAATGCCTGGTCCATTGCTTCTCAAACTCCAGCAATTAGCCCACAACATTCAGATCCATGCACTGGTGGCTAGCCCAGGTTTGCAAACAAGAGACTGGAGAACAGCACAGAAAGATGGTGTGTAATGCCATACCATATTCCGTCTAATAAGATACATTTAGCTTTCTACCTAAAATAATGAAATTTTGCTTATTGTCCCTTCAAAGGCAAGTAAGGATATGTTCACTGAGTAAAATTGTTTTAATATTCATTTGGAGATCTATATTTTTTACTAACAGTAAATTATGGAACTTAAATGTAATGACACAGAGCTTACAGTTTTTCCCAGTCGCTTTGGTGCATTTTTCACAACAGAATTAAACTTTACACAACAGTCAGTGCAACATCCACAACGCTTAGTCGTTTAGGCGCAACCTAGTGACAGTTTCATGTTCGTTTTATCCAGTGGCATATACTTTTGGATATGAAGCAATCGAGTAAATACAAATATCTGCAAAATTATCACTTTGGACTTGCTTTTGATCATTATTAACATGTTTTTATCATATCTGTCAAAATTAATTATTCTTGTACAGGCTGACTAATCATTGTTCAAACGACTAATAATCTTTATTTAATTTCTTTTGCTATTGCACAGAAAGTTGTTGAACATGTCAAACATTTTGTTCATCCAATTTCAAAATATATTTTTTGTGTTTCCATGAAAATGTCAATAAATAACTTTTCTAAGCTGAATCAACTCATGAAAATGGTTGTGTGACCTGCTAGTTGCAACCAATGACAAGCCTCTTTTTCACAGTCACTCAGAGTTGAATGCCATGAACGCCCACTTTACAAGTATCTATAAACCAGGAGACAGGACCGGCATGAGGCGCATACTGTGTCTACAAAACTGCAATACATGGAAGGTCAGCGTCGTGGAAGAGAGGTGAGGACGCGTGGAGGAAAGGGACAAAACCGGGGAAGAAAAAGAAAAAGAAGAAAAAGGGGCTAACCACACAAACAGATTCCTGATGACATTAGGGCAAACCTTGTGGAACTTGTGGTAAATTATGGCCTCACAATGGCTGAAGCAGGTCTGAGGGTGCAGCCAGGTGAACAGAACAGGTGAGCATATTGTAATTTAGGGTTATTCATAACAATAAACATATTTTCTCTGGACTCTAGCTCAGATTTGGTGTTGCATAGTATGCTGTAGTGTAATAGTAAAGAAAAGAGTATTGTATAACAGTACTGTAAAAATTTAGCATGTTTACTTTTTTTGCACCTCAAAAAGGATTGCAAGACTAAGAAGTCCCCTTTTAACGCTGCGGCAAAAGGAAAGCATTTGAGCAATGGTGCTTGCAAACAATGCTTTTTTTCACTCTCTTTATGGCATATCCTGGATTTAGAGGCCAGGGAACCACTATAAACAATTGTATATGTTGATGAAGCGGGATTCAGTCTGGCAAAAGGCATGGAAAAAATTACATTGGACAGAGAGCCAACTTTGATGTCCCAGGCCAATGAGGAGGGAATATTATAATGTGTGCAGCAATCTCAAAAAATGGCATCCACACCCATATTGTCCGTCTGGGTGCATACAACACATATCTAGTAGTTTGGGATAATGTAAGCTTCCACCACTCTGTTGTGGTCAGGCAGTGGTTTGCAGCACATGACAGGTCCTATTGATGAGTTTTTCCCTTTGCCGCACTGTTGGTTTTACAGTGTTTTCATTTTCAAAACTACTGCAGTGAGGTTTACTGAGCCAAAGGGAGTTTATATTTGTTATAAATATATAACTTTTTTTCTAGTTGCACAATACTGTGAACAGTTACAAATATACAGTATAAAGTGCATATACAGTGTCTGGATTCTTATTTAATTCTAGTTTTCAAAATGCCATGCATGATAGATAATGCTGTCTTGACTCTACATGACATTGGGAAGCACTTCCAGATTGATTTATCACAATGAAAACATGTTCAAACCATTTGATTTGATTGTTCATAGATGCTGGTGTCATAATTTGTCATTTTAATGACTCTGACACTTTCATTGATGTAAACACTTGCCTTTGAAGAAGAAATTATCCATTTTGATTATGGGACTTGCGTTTGCAGCATGAACTACCCATTTTGAACTACTGACTTGATTTTGTGCAAGTTACTTTATATTTTGAGAAAGTGACTCACTTTTGCAGGTTATCGACCATGTTTTGCAGTTTACACTAAATGTTTTGAGAAACCTTAGTAGTGGTGGAAACTTCAATACCGTTGTGAGAAATGCACCAAAACGATTATGGTTCTAACAAGTTTATATATAGATCCCCAGCAGGTCTCTATGGAGGAAAAATATCACTCAGTCATTTGACCAAGTGCCATCATTGTAGATGGTGTGGTGTTCTGCTCTTTGTCCATTGCAGCTATTTTCACCACCCTCCTGCCATGAACATGTCACTTATAGTAAACTCTGCAGCTTAGCTGAATCCCCAGCATGAACTTTCACTTTCAGTCTGCAGTTTAGGCATGCAGCCAAGATAGATAGAATAAGAGGCATGGGCACAGGGGCATACTTTTCTGGGAGCTAAGGGGTCATGAACCCCCCCCCCCCCCCCCAAAAAAAATAATAAAAAAATCAGATCTGGTGCATATAACCCTCGAATCCTAATAATATTTAATGAAGTCAAAGTCTTCAGCTGATCCAAAATGCTGCAGCAAGAGTTCTGATGAAAATCAACAAGAGGGATCCAGAGTTTCCTTTTTTCACCTCCGGAATATCGCCAAAATTAGAAACATTCTGTCCAGGAGTGATGCTAAAAAACTGGTCCATGCATTTGCTACTTTGAGGCTGGACTATTGTAATTCTTTACTATCAGGAAGTCCACAAAATGCAGTTACCACTGAACTGCATCTTTCCTGTGAAGAACTACAGCGAAGAAATTGACCTGAAAGATGATGTCGATACTCTCATCCTGTGCGCTCTGCGGAAACTGATCGACTTTGGAGACGACTTTATTGAAAAAATTTAAACAGAGACTTAGAGGAAACACTGAGGTGAAACAGGTGCACTTATATATACCGTTAAATTAGTTCTTTTCAAGTTTGGACTCCAGTTCTGGACTTGAGAGGTAAAAAGAACTCAGCATAAAGCAGAAAAAGACTGTTTGTTGTAGTCATTTTTAGTCTTTTTTCCATGTGAAGACACTGTCTTCAAAGGAGCTGTACAAATAAACTCACTTTGTCTTTTCTTATCAATAGTACATTAATTAAGTAGTTGCTACGTTATGTAATGCAATGTTAAGCATATCTGGGATGTTCAGTTAATTGGAGTGTTTTTATGTTAGAGAAAGTTTGAATAAACCTCATCAATCAAACTCATGAATCTTGTCTGTTTAATCGTTCTCTGTTGTTTTGTTGAGTTTTTAGCAACACTTACAAAATATTGCGATCTTAACAATGCTGCACCGACAAATTCAGGCTAGGGGTCCTTTACAACATATCGGATGTTGGTGGATGACAGAGATAAATCACTACCACCATGGTACTTCTTTCTTTACACTCAACAAAATGGTGTCAATGGTTTGAGTTATCTTTGTGCTGCAATGTATGCAATGTGCCTTTTTATGTGAAAGTATGGTTTTGAAGATAGAATGAAGGTTGTCCAAATTTGACGACACAACCTGGAGGTCACCCAGGTGCACCTTACAATAGAGCACAAACAACCACACAAATCATTGAGTTTGGTTAAGTGAAGAAGCCTAGTAACCTGGAAAGCTAGGTTGATAATGTGGAGCACTTTATGTTCTGCATATTACCCATCTGAGACTGGTCCCATTGAATTCTTACAAAACAGATGTGATAACAGCAGCTACGTGTCCTCCTGCACCTTAAACCACAAAACTACAATGTAATTGGCCCAAATTGTTGATAAATATAAAGCTGCTCAAAAATCACTTCACAGTTGTTTCAGGTGGGACAACACAATAAAGCTAGCATCTGATTTGAGCCTCAAATCCCATAGTTAAACAAGGGGAGCTTATTCAGCAGATCACTAATAACATGCTAACCTCAGTTTATAGACAACAGACCAGCTCTGTTAACGCTATTTAATTAAACTGTAACTGGTATAGGTGCTAGCATTGACTCTACAGTACATCCTCAATACTCGGGCGAGAAAACCTTGTGAATCTTTTTACCTATTTCATTTCCCTCTTGTGGATATTGACTTTGGACACATCAGCACATTTGATTGACAGCAGTCGGAACCAATTAAATAATGTGAAACAACATGGGCACAGGTGGCCAACTGTTGTTTAAACTGAGTTAGGGAACATTCAATGCAAAACAAGGCTGCTGGACAGCAACTCATGCTCTGGTGATTGACAGTCTGGCCAGTGGCGGCTGGCCAGTAGGGGGCGCTCGGGCGCCGCCCCCTTTAAATCGTTTAGATGATAAATGATTTCTGAACTGCAAAGTACTTAGAAATGTATTTATTCATACTGTGTGTCCAATAGACATGTTAGAATTTATTAAAATAGTAAATACATAATTCTATTTAATTGCTCACATTGTGCACACTTCCTCCTTTCCTATGTGCAGGGCGCCGGTCTAATGGGAGTGAATGTAGCCGCGTCAACTTTGGCAAGCACGTGATCTGAGGCTGACTTTTAATTGGTTATCTAGGGTTTTGCATAGGGGCGCACTGCTCTGCGTCCCGGACACACCCATTCTGTTGTGTCATTACTGGTAGAGTGTCAGTACTAGCTAATTTTTTTAAAAACACTGTGTGATTGGACAATCCCCAATTCGACTCAGCGCAGCTGCAGTTCGTTAGGTTGATTCACGTTTACGCTTGCAAAGTGGAGTAGTTTCAAAATGAGAGAAAATTCTGTTTTGTCTTTACAAAAAAATGCTTTTACAAAGCGTTCCCTTGAAGAAAAAAACAGGATAAAGGAGCTTGGACCGGATCGTCTTAATTTACAAATTCAGCAGCAGGCAAGTGATCTCTCCACTCCATGGTTGGGCAAAGCAGTGTAGGTAGTAGTCAGCCAGTGAAGAAGCATCGGACACTCAGTGTAGAAGACCATGAAAGGATTGCTGCAGAGGTGAGTTGTTGTGGAAAATCACTGTTACACTGGTTTATAGTAATGTTATTTAATATATTAGGAAGATGTGCTTTGTAGTTAGAAATACCTTTAGTTGTGTCTATGCTGTGTAGGTATGTTGATGTAATGTTTGTCAGCAAGATATTTTATTATTTAAGTTGTACTGAAGTTTATGGGTAATGGGGAATAAAACATTTGGTTACTGAATTTTGTATAATCTTGTCCCACAAAAATGCTGTAACACATTTCATAACACAGCCTTAAAAATGGCAGCAAATGTTATTAAAATCAGGAAAACAATCTAGAAGAAGTCTTTTCAGAAACTGTCACGCTCTTGAAGATCCTCATCACCACACCCATGACCACAGCAGAAGCTGAAAGGTGCTTTTCAACTCTGAAAAGAATCAAGACTTTTCTGAGAAACTCAATGACTCAGGACAGGCTGAATGCATTGGCCATGTTGTCAATGGAGAAAAGACTAGTCACAGAGATGACTGACTTTAACAATTAAGAATATAATTGAGAAATTTGCTGGGCAGAAGGAAAGGAGGGCAAAATTCATGTTCAAATAGTGCTATTTTTTAAGATTTGCTTTGTTTGTTTTTCATTTGTTTGTTTGTGTGCGCCCCCCTCAGTTTTTTTAGCACCAGCCGCCACTGAGTCTGGCAGGAAATAACTGTGAGGGATCAGACCAGCACTAGTGCAGAGATCATGATTGTCCTCCACATTCTCTGGCAACAAAGACAGCAATCGAGCGTTCATTTTCTTACTATATTGAAGGTTAGATGGGGATTCATATCTATTCCATTACTGGTAAATCCAAATAGAGGCTTTGGACAATGTCAACTTTTAAAATGAAAAAGAACCTCAATGTCAAATTCAAACTTATATGAATAAATACCCTACATACGTTATTTACAGCCCTGTACTGCCCAAGATGAAAGTGATATGATCAAGTCACAGCATCCAAGCTGTGCACTCGTATCTGAAACAAAATATAATTTTGAAATGCTTTATTATAATGAAAACTACTATTGATGGATATAAAATGTAACACATATATGTAATATAGATCTTGCTCTTTCTTCCAGGATGAGATAAACATAACGAGGCCTCGCCTGCAGGTCCATAAAGCTTGAAACTCTACACTATTTCAGACATTGTTAATTGAGAAAGCTTCCTGGATGGGAAGCGAAACGTCTTCAGCTTCAGAATGAAAGTGCAGCTGTTTTATTTTTTAAGCTTTTTTTTCAGACTCCCTTCTTTATGTTGTTAAGGATATTTTATTTGATATTGTAACGTTTCTGGCACTGGAGCTGCTGATTGCAATCAGCACACCTGTGTCTTTCTCCACCCTGGCTGCTTAAAAGCTCTGCTCCTCGCAGTCTCCAGTGCCAGAACGTCTTTAGCGACACGGTGAGCGCTTCCAGCCTTCCTTTTGAATTCCTGTCTGCCTGTCAGTCTCTCGACCTGTTTTGCCTCTGTTTTTGAAAACCTGTCTGCCCCTTTGGATTTGTCTGCCTGCCTGGGTCCTGCCTGTCAGCCTCAGAGAACTGGACTGCCTCACCGTGTTTCTGACCCCAGCCTGTCCGTGAGTAGCACGAGTTCGCCTGCCCCCTGTTCTGTCTGTGCTTTCTGGATTGAGACCTGGACCTGGACCTGGACGCCCTGTTGGACTCTCCCTTGAAAACCGCTGCCTGAGTTAATCGGATTTTCCCCTGACAAGACCTGGACCGGACCTGGACAAAGAGCCCTGGATAACCCCCTCTCGGACGCCTTCGTCATAAGGAGTCAGAGTTCTGCCCTCAGCACGTCCAGGTTAGTGACCTCACTTCTCTCTGACCAACCTGTTAATATCCGCTGGTCACTAACCTGCGACTCTGCCTTCAGGAGCGGCCAGTCGCAGAGTGCGAGCCGAGCCAGGGGACCGCGCCGCCAGCGTCAAAATAAAGACTGATAATATTTCGTACTCACTTGTTTTCGGGTATTTCTTGGGTCCTCCTAAATTCATCACAGTACGTTCTGGCCAAACATGGACCCTGTACCCGAAACCTAGTGGCGCGCGGGGGTAGAGAAATCCGTTTCTGTTTTAGAAGCCGGCGTCTCGGAGATTCTAGGCCATCTTCGAAGTCGGGGAAGCACGCAGCCTCCACTTCCGCAAGCCGCTTCCTCTAGCCCTCCGTCACTTCCGGTGACGTCGTTCTCGTCAGAGCCCCGACTCTCCCCGCCGGCAATGTTTTCTGGTGATCCAGAACATTGCAGGGCTTTTCTCACACAGTGCGAGACACATTTCGAATTGCAACCTTCCTCATTCTTTTCAGACCGGTCCGATAAAGCATATGTGATGTCCTGCTTTGCCTCCACTTACTCCGTCAGTGGTCCGGACGTCTTCCTGGAGGTTGACCCGGAGGTGATCCGGGATCTCCGTCCGGACCTATTTCTGGAATCGATCCCGTCTCCTCAAGAGAAATCGGCATCCCCGCTGGGTCCGCCGAGGAGGAGACGGCGGCTTATTGACCAGGCCTCCAGCTGTTCTGAGGAGCGGTCAGCCGGGCCAGTTCAGCCCCAGCCTCTGCCGACCGTCCCTCTGGCTTCTTCAGCCGCTTCCTGTCCTGCGGACCGGAGTCCTCCACTTCCCTATCCTGATCTGCCCACAGCTCCCTCTAGTGACGCTGTAGAAGCCGACCATAAAGCCCTGGAGAATAAAATAAGGACGTTTGCCCCCATTATTAAACGCCTCAGAGAGGCTCTTCTCTGTCAATATTCAGAGGGACTGGAGGAGAAATTAAGAGAGGTAGAGGGACATTATAGGTCAGCCCTCCAGGCTTTCTACAGCCGACCTAAACCAGTCCCAGAGGGTCCGGCCGATGCCTTGGCTCCCGAGTCTGTCTCCGAGGGTCCGGCCGATACCTCGCCTCCTGAGTCTGTCCCTGAGGATCCGGCCGACGCCTCGGCTCCCGTGAAGCCCAACGAGGGGGTCCAGGAGGATCTGCCTCTGCCCAAGTCCAGAGAGGTGGTCCAGGAGGACCTGCCTCTTCTGACCTGCGACGTGGGAACCCAGAGGGGTCCGTCACTGACGTGCGACGTAGGAATCCAGAGGGGTCCGTCACTGACGTGCGACGTAGGAATCCAGAGGGGTCCGTCGCTGACGTGCGACGTGGGAACCCAGAGGGGTCCGTCGCAGACGTCCGACGTCGGGACCCAGAGGGGTCCGTCGCAGACGTCCGACGTGGGAACCCAGAGGGGTCTGTCGCAGAGGTGTGATGCGGCAACACAGTGGGGTCCGTCGCTGAACTGTGATGCGGGGACTCAGGTGGATCCTTCGTTCTTCGGACACCCCGGGCCTCCGAAGAGGATGCAACAACTGTGGCCCCCTGGAGACTTTGAGCCTCTCGATGTTGTGTTTAAGCCCAGACCCCTTTTTGCCCTCATGGACAGCCAACTCTGGGAGAGACTTTATTGGATGTCTCTTTCTGAGACCCTCCAGGAGTTGATCCTGAGACTCCTGGTGGCAAAGGGTCTGACTTTGGCTCCTGAAGCCTGTAGCCCGGGGCCTCCTGAAGCCTGTAGCCCGGGGCCTCCTGAAGCTTGTGGCCCGGGGCCTCCTGAAGTCTGTAGCCCTGTGGCCTCTGTAGTCTGTAGCTCTGTAGTCTGTAGCCCTGTGGCCTCTGTAGTCTGTAGCCCAGTGGCCTCTGTAGTCTGTAGCCCTGTGGCATCTGTAGTCTGTAGCCCTGTGGCCTCTGTAGTCTGTAGTCCTGTGGCCTCTGTAGCCTGTAATCCTGTGGCCTCAGCAGCCTTTAGCCAGACTCCCACCTTAGCAGCCTGTAGCCAGGCTCCCACCTTAGCAGCCTGTAGCCAGGCTCCCACCTTAGCAGCCTTTAGCCAGGCTCCCACCTTAGCAGCCTGTTGCCAGGCTCCCACCTTAGCAGCCTGTAACCCGGCTCCCACCTTAGCTGCCGGTAGCCAGGCTCCCCCTTCAGTCGCCTGTAGCCAGGCTTCCCCTTCAGTCGCCTGTAGCCAGGCTTCCCCTTCAGTCGCCTGTAGCCAGGCTCCCTTGTCAGTCGCCTGTAGCCAGGCTCCCTTGTCAGTCGCCTGTAGCCAGGCTCCCTTGTCAGTCGCCTGTAGCCGGGCTCCCCCTTCAGTCGCCTGTAGCCAGGCTCCCTTGTCAGTCGCCTGTAGCCAGGCTCCTTCTTTTGTCGCCTGTAGCCAGGCTCCTTCTTTAGTCGCCTGTAGCCAGGCTCCTTCTTCTGTCACCTGTACCCAGGTTCCTTCGTTGGTTGCCTGTAACCAGGCCCTTTCGTCCGTCGCCTGTAGCCAGGCTCCTTCGTCCGTCGCCTGTAACCAGGCCCTTTCGTCCGTCGCCTGTAGCCAGGCTCCTTCGTCCGTCGCCTGTAGCCAGGCTCCTTTTTCAGTCGCCTGTAGCCAGGCTCCTTTTTCAGTCGCCTGTAGCCAGGCTCCTTTTTCAGTTGCCTGTAGCCAGGCTCCCTTTTCAGTCGCCTGTAGCCAGGCTCCTTTTTCGGTCGCCTGTAGCCAGGCTCCTTCTTCGGTCGCCTGTAGCCAGGCTCCCGCACCGGGAACCAGTGACCAGGCACCGCCGCCTGTAGCCGTTAACCAGGCGTCGCCGCCTGTAGCCGTCAACCAGGCGCCGCCGCCTGAAGCCACTAACCAGGCGCCGCCGCCTGAAGCCACTAACCAGGCGCCGCCGCCTGTAGCCATTAACAAGGCGCCGCCGCCTGTAGCCACTAACCAGGCGTCGCCGCCTGTAGCCACTAACCAGGCGCCCTCCTCAACCTGTAGTCTGGCGCCTTCCGTACCCTGTAGTCTGGCGCCTTCCGTACCCTGTAGTCTGGCACCTTCTGTACCCTGTAGTCTGGCGCCTTCTGTACCCTGTAGTCTGGCGCCTTCCGTACCCTGTAGTCCGGCGCCGGGTTCTGTTTTTCCTCTCTCCAGACCTCGCCGCCGGCCTCCTAGATTCCTGCTCCGCCGCCGGCCTCCGAGGTTCCTGCTCCGTAGACGGCCTCCTGGACGCCCGCCGGAGAGCCAGTCACGCCGGGGGCGTCCGCCGGAGAACCTGTCACGCCGGGGCCGTCCGCCGGAGAGCCTGTCACGCCGGGGCCGTCCGCCGGAGAGCCTGTCACGCCGGGGCCGTCCGCCGGAGAGCCTGTCACGCCGGGTGCGTCCGCCGGAGAGCCTGTCACGCCGGGGCCGTCCGCCGGAGAGCCTGTCACGCCGGGGACGTCCGCCGGACGGTCCGCCGGACGGTCCGCCGGACGGTCCGCCGGGACGACCGCCGGAGACCGTTTCTCGCGTGGGCCGTCTTCCAGGATGCCCACCAGACTCTCTGTTCTAGAGATTGGTTTAAAAGCATTTCAGTTAGTTGGTTTTTGCCCTTCCGAGGGTTGTTTTCTGTTATGGACCCTTGTTTTCCTTTTTTTTTTCCTGACCCTCCTGCCTGTAGCCCCCTCCACCCGCCCGGTCAGACTTTTATGTAGTTTTCTTTTGTACTCTTAGAGACGTTTAAGGGCGTCTGGAATCCGCCCTTGAGGGGGGGGCTCTGTAACGTTTCTGGCACTGGAGCTGCTGATTGCAATCAGCACACCTGTGTCTTTCTCCACCCTGGCTGCTTAAAAGCTCTGCTCCTCGCAGTCTCCAGTGCCAGAACGTCTTTAGCCACACGGTGAGCGCTTCCAGCCTTCCTTTTGAATTCCTGTCTGCCTGTCAGTCTCTCGACCTGTTTTGCCTCTGTTTTTGAAAACCTGTCTGCCCCTTTGGATTTGTCTGCCTGCCTGGGTCCTGCCTGTCAGCCTCAGAGAACTGGACTGCCTCACCGTGTTTCTGACCACAGCCTGTCCGTGAGTAGCACGAGTTCGCCTGCCCCCTGTTCTGTCTGTGCTTTCTGGATTGAGACCTGGACCTGGACGCCCTGTTGGACTCTCCCTTGGAAACCGCTGCCTGAGTTAATCGGATTTTCCCCTGACAAGACCTGGACCGGACCTGGACAAAGAGCCCTGGATAACCCCCTCTCGGACGCCTTCGTCATAAGGAGTCAGAGTTCTGCCCTCAGCACGTCCAGGTTAGTGACCTCACTTCTCTCTGACCAACCTGTTAATATCCGCTGGTCACTAACCTGCGACTCTGCCTTCAGGAGCGGCCAGTCGCAGAGTGCGAGCCGAGCCAGGGGACCGCGCCGCCAGCGTCAAAATAAAGACTGATAATATTTCGTACTCACTTGTTTTCGGGTATTTCTTGGGTCCTCCTAAATTCATCACAGATATCTTTATTTTTAATGTTAATTAATCTTTCCATCAACGCATGAGGTTTTAGGTTAATAAAATTGGCTTCATGCCTGTCATGATTTGTCACGACAAACCCGAACACACATCACACATCAAGCTTGGTTTTAGAGAGTTTATTGAAGGTTGATGAGTTGTGGAGGAGGGAAACCAGAGTCTGTTACCGGGATGGAGCAGGTGGATGTACAGTACAAGGCAGGAGCAGGCAGACGGGAGGGAGCTGGAGGACCGCAGGTGAGCTTCAGGACAGGACCCGAGCTGGGCTTGGAGCGGGATCCAACAGGGCTGCGAGGGGACAATGCGGTCAGGAGCGAGTAGACACAGTCAAGACAAGAGTCCTTCTGGCAAGGGAGGATGAAAGACGAGAGACGAACGGCAGGGAAGAGCTGACTGAGGAGTGTCTTTATAGGAGAGCTGACAGGTGGATTGAGTCTAGGATGATTAGAGGCTGACAAGTGTAGGTGATTAAGGTGAGTGGAATGGGGGCTGGGTGGAAGGAGGAAGGTGCTGGAAAATGCTCAGGGTGCAGCAGGCAGACATTTTGAATTTGGCACATTTGGATTTGATTTAGAGCTGGCTTTGCTATTTAGATTTTTTGTACAGTAAAACTATTGCTCTACAGATTGATAAATCTATATAAAATGGTTGGGCTGGTACCTATCTCTAATAGTCATTTGACGTTAGACCTGTTACACGCTGAACAGGTTGCCTGTCCATCACAGAGCCAGAGGTAATTTGATTTTCGATATAATTGAACTGTGAACTCCTGCTGCTGCACACTCTCTTCATATATACTGTTCCAGTTCTAAGAACTGAAACATGATACCACAATTATTGGTGGACATTGGCTGAGCTGCTGCTGCCAATGACTTCAGGTAGTGATGGGTCGATGAGGCGTCATGAAACGTTTCGACACATTGCCAAACTGTATTGATACTATGCCGATACTGTGTCACTGAATACTGACACCTGCTGGACCTTAAAAATCCCTACAGGCAACCTGGTTGACTGAGTTAACTGACACTGATTTGATGACCAAGTATACACAATACAATTTAAATCATTGTATGTTGCATTGTATTATTTTATATTTTCATTTGAATTAAACATATATTTGATTTTTTTTTAGATACAGTCAATAAATAATGTGAAGGAGGATGCTTGTGGACTGGCTTTTTTATTTTTTACAAATGGTTGATCGGGCGCTGTGTTTAGTTACCTGACTGATATCATATGTTCTGAAATCGGACATGCTGAGTATGACAAAGGGAGGAAGCACTACTTAGAGTAGCAGCTTTCTACTCAGTGTAGATCAGCCGTTTTTTTCTGAAACGACGCTCAGAACAAAGACGCACAGCGCAACCCGCCCAACCAAAAAAGCGTTGCAGAACCCATCCATCAGTGGTGCGCTCCGATCAGCACCTGGCGCTCACAGAGCGAGACTGTGGTACACCATCACACCAGAGTTGCAAAATGGTTAAAAATTAACCATTATTAACCGTTATTTTGTTTACAGTTCAGCTTGGATTTTCTTTACTGCGCAGCATAGCTCTGCTGTGCGCGCTGCTGTGCGCGAATGCACACGCGTGCAGCTTAGAGGGAACAGAAACAGTTTGGCGCGTCAGTCAGTTCGAAACAGGTGCTGTATTGGTCACGTGACTTTTCCGTAGCAATACACACATCAGCTTTGTCCCAAAACACAGTACATCCAGTGCCTAAACAAAAGATAAGCCCAGTGCAGCCCGAACAAGCCAAGATAAACATGGCCAGAAAGATGACACAGAAAGAGGCTTCGTCAGAGCTACAGGAGGATTCATCCCAGATCTCAGCAGGACAACGAGAGGACCAAGAAAATCCATCGTCACGAACACCGGTCCGGACTACACCCGCCTCGCCTTCCTCTCCACAAAGCCCAGAGGTTCCTTTTCTGGAATTTTCTCCCAACATGAACAAAGTATTTAAGATTGGCCTACAGATGACATCCTCTCCATATAGCCACAGCTCTGTGACTAAACCAGCATCTTCCAAAGGCCGCAGAGCCCCAGATCCTCCTCTACGTATCACGGAACATGCCTGTCCTCAAGACCTTCAGATTACTTCGCTGTGATACACAGCGGGCCCTCGCTGCACGTTTATCAGACAAGACAGTTTCGAGAATCAGCTTGGGTCTTTTTCCCGGGAATTACGGAATATCTGTGATGATTCGTGGCAGAAAAAAGAAAAACAAAAGGATAAACAGGAACCAATACTTGAAAGTCATTAACTGTCAGATGCAACCTGCCACAGAGACATCATCAACCACCAAATCATATAAACTAGGTTTATTAAACATTAGATCTCTGTCAGGAAAATCCCTTTTAATTAATGACTTTATTATTGACAACAATCTTGATGTTATGTTTTTAACAGAAACATGGTTACATGAATCTAATGAAGAAGTAATACTGCTGGAGTCGACTCCTCCAAACTACAATTTCCTTTGTGAGAGCAGACAGCAAAGGAAAGGTGGAGGAGTAGCAACATTGTTTAATGATTCACTAAAGTGTAAAAAGGTGTTTTTGGGAAAATTTGACTCTTTTGAACATTTGGCTCTCAAGGTAAAGAGCCCGGTACGAACTATGTTTCTGAATGTTTACAGGCCTCCTAAGTCCACATCAAACTTTTTTAAGGATTTTAGTGACCTCTTGTCTGTGATATGTGTCGATTATGACTGTTTAATTATTGTGGGAGAGTTCAACTTTCACGTTGACAACCCTGAAGACAGAAGTGCAAAAGAACTGTGTGACACACTTAGAAACTTTGGTTTAACTCAGAATGTTAAACAGCCAACACACAAGCAGGGACATATTTTAGACTTAATCATCACTAAAGGTCTAAACATTTCACAGGTCAATGTAACTGATGTTGCCTTATCCGATCACTTCTCCGTTACCTTTGAATGTATCATTACCAGTGACTCATTTAGCCAAAGGGACATCGTAAGAAAACGCACCTTTAAGGACAATCCCACTGAAACTTTTATTCAAGCTTACTCTGCTACTTCAACCTTGGGCTGCAACTCAGTAGATGAGCTAGTAGATAACTTTCAGTCTAAAGTCTCAGACATCATTGACTGCATTGCTCCAGTCAAAGTGAAGTTTTTTTCCGGGAAGAAAAAATCTCCTTGGAGAAATGCTCCAGCAGTTAGAAGTGAAAAAAGGAAATGTCGAAAAGCTGAACGCAGGTGGAGAAAGAATAGACTCCTGGTTCACTATGACATCTATAAAGAAAGACTTAACAGATATAACTTACAACTGAAAAATGCAAGAGAATCTTTCTTCTCTGAGATCATTAAGAAAAACATTAATAATGCTCGTGTCTTATTTTCCACAGTTGACAGGTTAACAAATCCTCCTGTGTCCGTGGCTTCAGAACTCCACTCCACCAGGGCCTGCAATGAATTTGCAAACTTCTTTACTGAAAAAATCCAAAAGATTAGAGGATCTGTTTGTACATCCATACTAAGTTCAGTACCAACGTTGTCTCCTACCAGAATTGATTTTGACCAAATGTCCCAATTCAGCCAAATAAACTCCAAAAGCTTAGAGCAGATAATTCAGCAGTTAAGTTCCTCCTCCTGCTGCCTTGATGTTCTCCCCGCAGCTTTCTTTAAAAAAGTTTTACCTGTCATAGCGTCTGATTTGACTCAGATAATAAACACGTCCCTTCTGTCAGGAGTTTTTCCCCAGTCCCTAAAAACAGCAATTATCAAACCACTGCTGAAAAAGAACAATTTAGACAAACTTCTACTCCAGAACTACAGGCCCATCTCAAACCTCCCCTTTATCAGTAAGATTATTGAAAAAGTTGTATTTCAACAATTAAACTCCTTCTTAACAACGACCAGCTGCTTTGACGTTTTCCAGTCAGGTTTCCGTGCTCACCACAGTACAGAGACCGCCCTTATCAAGGTGTTTAATGACATCCATATAAATACAGACTGTGGAAGAACCACAGTACTGGTTCTATTGGACCTCAGTGCAGCATTTGATACAGTCGATCACTCCATCCTGTTAGAACGCCTGGAAAACTGGGTCGGTCTCTCTGGTACATCTCTCAACTGGTTTAAATCCTTCTTAAAGGACAGGGAATTTTTTGTATCAGTAGGTAACTTTACATCAGAGATGACAAAAATCACATGTGGGGTTCCCCAAGGGTCCATCCTGGGTCCCCTCCTATTCAATATCTACATGCTCCCTCTAGCCCAGATAATAAAAAATAACATCATCAGCTACCATAACTATGCAGACGACACACAGCTCTACATCACCATGTCACCAGGTGACTATGAACCAATTCAGGCACTGAGTAAATGCCTAGAAGAAATCAATGCATGGATGTGCCAAAATTTTCTCCAATTGAATAAAAACAAAACTGAAGTAATAATATTTGGACAAATAGAGGAAAAATCAAAAGTTAGTACACAGCTTCAGTTGCTTCAGCTAAAAACCACCAATCAGGCCCGAAATCTGGGAGTAGTGATGGACTCAGACCTGAACCTTCAAAAGCATCTAAAGACAGTTACAAGGTCAGCTTTCTATCACCTGAAGAACATTTCTAGGATTAAAGGACTGATGTCTCAGCAGGATCTGGAAAAACTAATCCATGCGTTTATATTTAGTAGAATTGATTACTGCAACGGTGTTTTCACAGGTCTTCCTAAAAAGTGGGTCAGACAGCTGCAGCTGATCCAGAATGCTGCTGCCCGCGTCCTCACTAAGACTAAGAAAGTAGAGCACATAACCCCAGTTCTAAAGTCCTTACACTGGCTCCCTGTATCTCAGAGAATAGACTTTAAAATACTTCTGTTAGTCTATAAATCCTTAAATGGCTTAGCACCTAAATACATCACAGACTTGTTATCAGTGTATCAACCCTCCAGACCACTAAGGTCTTCTGGCTCCAGCCTACTCTACAGAACCAGAACCAGAACTAAACAAGGAGAAGCAGCATTTAGTTCCTATGCTCCGCTTATCTGGAAAAAACTTCCAGAAAACTGTAAAAGTGCGGAAAGCCTGAGTTCTTTTAAATCAAGATTAAAAACACATCTGTTTAAAATTGCCTTTGACTGTTCTAGTTAAACAGTTTTACTGTTTTTAATGTTCTTTTTTGTTACTATATTCTATCCCTACTTGCTTTTATTCAATTTTCTATCTACATTTTATTATTTTGGTATATCTTAATCATGTAAAGCACTTTGTATTGTCTTGTACTGAATTGTGCTATATAAATAAATTTGCCTTGCCTTGCCTTGCCTTATCTATCTATCTATCTATCTATCTATCTATCTATCTATCTATCTATCTATCTATCTATCTATCTATCTATCTATCTATCTATCTATCTATCTATCTATCTATCTATCTATCTATCTATCTATCTATCTATCTATCTATCTATCTATAATATTGTCTATATATATATAGAGAGAGAGATGTGTAGATATATACATATATATGGAAATGCATACTTACGCTCTGAAAACCCTGCTCTTATTTCAAAGTAACTGTAAAATGTCATGTACTTTAACTGGTTTAACGGAAGCATAAAACAATACAATCAGTATAGTGACCTCTGCTACTGAGCTGGTGGGGATTAATTTGTATAACTTGAAGCAAATTTACAAATAAAGATCTCTTAACAAGGTAAGAAGTATTCTTGCTAAGACACCTACAATAAAAGTTATTTGTACTGAACGCAATACATATTTTAAACACCTGTTTGAAGTGATTAACTTGGTATGAGATTCAAAAATTGCTATTCTTAACTGTCTTTACAAGCTCTGTGGTTAATTTGTTCTTTGATGGAGATTGTGTCTTAATTGATGACTTTTTATAGCCATTCCCATGTGTTTACTCAATGAGCAATATGACCCTGTTGGTAAAATAAACAATGTATTCCTTACATCGCTGAAAAACAAAGACTGGAGAAAGTGAAAGTAAGGGATTCATCAGAAGTCAGGTTCTCTCTTGAAGAGAGAAGACGGTTACTGTTGATTCATTTTGCATCAGAGTCGCACAATTAAGATGTTTCGAGGTTTGTTCAAAAAACGTCGTGGTGAGTGCATTTTACTTTACAGATGACTTTGTTTCATATGGACTTGGTTCATAAAAGTTGTAAAATAATTAACATTTTTGAGAGGAAGAAAAATTCTGCTTATTACAATCATATTGTAATCAGGAATGTCTGTTCCACTCTCACCTGAGAATTTCATTACCTCTAAATCCTGAAGAAAAACATGTGCTAGATTCTTCATGAACAGGTCATTTACTGTGTAATTTTCAGTCACATTTTCTTCTTTTTCTTTGTCCCTTTTTTTACAGGTAAGCCAAAGAGAGAGAAAGAGGATTCTAGTAAGTTACAGTGTCAAACATAACACTTCCTAATGCAGAAAATGTTTTATCCTCTGCTCCTGATGATAAACCTGATTTGAATGGAATTTTTCAATTTTAAATGTATGAACTCAAATATAAAAAGAAAAGCTAAAATGTTTTGGTTACACTTTTTGGATTTGTGGCTAGCTTTATTGAAGAAAATCTTTTGGGAGCAGTTTAGCGATTGTTTTTTTTTTCTTTGCAGATGATCAGAAAAATGAGACGTCTAAACGTAAGTGATGTCATTTATTTCAAAATGTTTTGATTGTTTTAGTCATTGGAAATAAGTTACAGAACAGAAAGTGAAAGTTAAAGCTAGGCACTTTCTGCAACTTGTTCTGCAGTGATAAACTGCATTTGTTTCCAACTTATTGCACAGTATCAGATGAAATTGATGTTTTTTTTTACTGAAAATGTTTCAGTCATCTTATCAGAATATCAATTCATGTTTCCCTTCAGTTCTGGATGAACCATGGAGGGAACTACGCTGGGGGTGAGTTTACAGCAACACTGTCTTAGGTAGATCAATAACTGTTTTATTGCTGCTGGTTTGTTTGTCAACCTTTCAAAATCAAAAATTGTGGCTAAAGAGCTGGGATAACACAGAATAACACAGAAAAACGTTCATAGTCAGCTTTTTGTGTAAGGTTCTGCTGGGTTTTGCTTGGTTCAGGTCTGAGTTTGGCCTAAAGGGATTATAACTGAACCCAAAATGGAGGAAGGAAGTGGATCAGGCCCTCAGATCAACTGGATAACAACTTATTTAGCTTAAAATAATGAATTTATATGATAGAGGGATATCTAATGAGAATACGACTTGAACGTTGATAAACATGTGGTGGGGTCAAAGTCAGAAGAATAAGACAAGGTAAGAGCAATATAATTTGAAAAGATGAAGGTTTAGAACATGACCTACACTTGTCCATTTGCATTGCTTTGTATTACTTAGTTTTAAAAATATAAATAAGAAAATAATAGTAAATGCGAGACATTCATGGTTACATTTTTAATGAGTGGGTTTGGAGAGCTCATCATAAAAAAATGCAGTGGGATAGAAGAAGCCCAATGCTCAATGGTAAACATTTAAATTGGTTAATACCATTTTAAATTAATTGTATGTAAGACACAATGGGATTTTAAGTAGCTGTGTAGCTGGGTCTACCAAAGGTGTTTCACCGCCGACAGGGTGCAGTATCTCTAACAGTTTCTTTGAAGGGCTGGTATCATTCATACTGGAGGACAGGAATAACAGTGGAAGAGCTGACAGACAATAAAAATCTCTGTTGATGCTGCCCTCTGAAACTGTGGACATAGAGAAGGCTGACACCCTGTAGTTAGAATGAAAATTATATTGTGTGAAAATCCAAAAGTGAGAACCAAACTGAACATTATATGAAACCTGTTAAGGTTTGACAGAACGGACCCACACGCAACCACTCAGAAAAAACGGTTTCTTTTAATTAGAGCAGTAAAGGGTTTAAGTACAGCGGGGAGTACGGTTCTCAAGGGGGGAGGGCGCAGGAACGTGGACTAACCCAGGCGACCCGGGAACGACTGACTCGAGACCCAGAGGAGGAGGGCACCGGCCGGCGAGCAACCAACTGGGAAGTGGATGGTGAGCCGCAGTGGCAGCGTCCGGGAGGGAAGAATCGGTCGCGAGCCCAGCTGGCTGAAGATCAGCAAGGTGAGTGAACCTGAAAGGAAACACAGAAAAGGGATTAGCGCAAGGGAGAAACACCAGGGAAATATTTTGTCGAGACGCAGGGAGCTCTAGGATCCGCTAGGCGCTGATTGCGCTCGGCTGTACGCTGCAGTGCAGCTCGGGCTTCGTTCCATACACGGCGTGAACTGGGGGCCGCGGTCGGAGACAATATCTAGGGGGATTCCATGTAGCCGGAAAACGTGGTTTACCAAAAGGCGTGCTGTTTCCAGGGAGGAGGGTAATTTAGGCAGGGGGATGAAGTGAGCTGACTTGGAGAAACGGTCCATGATGGTGAGGATTACGGTGTGACCATTGGAGGAAGGGAGACCAGTAACAAAATCTAGGGCAATGTGGGACCAGGGGCGACTGGGGACCGGTAGTGGGCGTAGGAGACCAGCAGGTGGTCGATGGGAGGACTTAGCCCTCACGCAGGTTTGGCAGGCAGCCACAAAGCTGTGACAGTCCTTCTCATCCACCGGGGAACGTTGGGACAATGTGGCTCCGACTCCGCAGTCCGAGGCGTCAACCTCGACTATAAATTGGAGAGCTGGGTCGGGTGTAGCGAGCACGGGCGCAGAGGTAAACTTTTCCTTTAAGGTCTCAAAGGCAGCGTTAGCTTCCGGGGACCAGACAAACGGCACCGATGCAGAGGTGAGACGAGTGAGAGGGGCCGCTACCGAGCTGTAATTGCGGATGAACCGCCTATAAAAATTAGCGAACCCAAGGAAACGTTGCAGCTATTTCACTGAGGATGGAACGGGCCACTCCGCGACTGCGCGGATTTTCTCCGGGTCTGCCCGTAGACGGCCTTTCTCCACAATGAACCCAAGGAACGGCAGGGAAGAGGCGTGAAAAAATACACTTCTCCGCCTTGACAAAAAGACGGTTCTCCAGGAGGCACTGGAGAACGAGGCGGACATGTTCTCGGTGCAGGGTGAGGTCCTCGGAAAAAATAAGGATGTCGTCTAAATAAACAAAAACAAAGCGGTGGAGAAAATCACGGAGGACATCGTTAACCAAACACTGGAACACGGCTGGGGCGTTGGTCAGCCCAAAAGGCATGACCAGATATTCATAATGGCCCAGCGGTGTATTGAACCCAGTTTTCCACTCATCACCTTGGCGGATGCGCACGAGATGGTAGGCGTTCCGCAGGTCTAATTTGGTGAAGACAGTGGATTTAGCAAGGGAATCGAAGACCGAATCTATGAGAGGGAGAGGATGTTTATTCTTTACAGTTGTGGCGTTCAAACCGCGATAATCTATACACGGGCGGAGTGTCTTATCTTTCTTGGGCACGAAGAAGAAACCGGCAGCGAGCGGGGAGGACGAGGGACGGATTATGCCGGCGGCTAAAGAATCGTGAATATATTGCTCCATAGCCTCCCGTTCGGGGCGAGATAGGTTGTACAATTTCCCTGGGGGATAAGACGCTCCCGGGAGGAGGTTGATCGCGTAGTCATAGGGGGAGAAAGTGCCAGGTCCTTGCTAAAAACCTGCAATAAATCATGATATTCCGGCGGATATTCCTGCTGTGCTGCCACCGTAACAAAAAATTTAGCTAATCTCAGACCAGAATGATAAAAGAAAAAAAAAGCTGAAACTACGTGGTTACATAAGTATGCACACCTTTGAGCTAATACTTTTTTACACCATTCAGTCTCCTTGGGTAGATGTCTAAAATTACAAAATCTAAATAAAAAAAATAATAAAAAAAAATTAAAAAAGGCTGCCAAAAGCCAGAGTTTGCAAACACATTACAAAGAATATACATTATCTCATTGTGCTAAAGTATCATTCGGTAAAAGGTACAAAAATGCAGTATATTATTAAAGCCTTATAAAGTGACTTTATATTATAAAGCCATCACCAACTTCAGAAAATATGAAACAATAATATACATAGCCAAATCTGAAAATGTTTCTATTAATGGAGAGACAAGAGTAAAACCCTCACAGAGGCTGCCAACACTGATGTACAACTAGACCCAAACCTTCAAAAACCAAGGCAACAATCTTTTTCCTTGCCTCTTGAGCCCTAAAATTTAGCTTCCTGTCTCCTTATGAGGACCAGAAGGAGAGTTTTCATTACTTCAGTATTAGGGTGTCAGCATTGGATTCCTGTGTCTTTCAGGACTGATTTTAAAATTCCCTTATTGCTTTTTAAAGCTTTAAATGTAAAAAAAAAAAAAAAAAAAAAAAAATCTGAAATATGAGCCTTCCAGACCCATGAGATGGGCAGATGCATCCACAAGAAAATGTCCACAGATGCATCCACAAGTATATTAAGTTGTTAACTCAAAAGATGATTCTGACCTTTAGAGACCATTCGATTGCTCAGTCAAAATAAGCACAGATCAACTGCGATAAACCTGGTTGGAATTTACTAAACCCCATTACAATTATACTGTTTAATAACACCACTTGAACACACTACTACTACTACTACTACTACTACTAAATAAAACACGAAAAATAGAAAACAACTGAAAATGAAGGTCAGAAAAATGTATTAATTGTAGAGGTAGCATTTTGTAATTAATTCGAATTTGATTAAATCCTACTTGATCCGACATTGGACAATCACCATCACAATAGTAGCACCTGTGATGTAAAACAGCATGGCTAGTCGCTTTAAGGTAGGTAATGGCTGGTATACACACCAGGCCTGAGGCTAAAATGGCGGACACCTCAGGTGAATGAGCTAGCCTCAGCATTTGTTAGTCTGTGCAACAGTTAGCTTCCTAACAGTTCTAGGTCGGAGCCCCAAGATGGCAACTGGCTAATGATAACTAGCCCATTAGCAACGAGTGGCTTCTACTCCAACCAGATGAGCGTTAAAGGCGGACTCGAGTCAGAGGGTGGCCCCGGCTAGCCCACACAGAATATTGCCTCTGGAGTTGTGGGTGAGTACCTCGGGTCAGAGGGGCAACTGCAGCTCATCAACTGGTCCGATGATTTGCCTGGCCAAGGCAAAACAGATGGACTTCGTTGGTTCACTAGGACATGTGGGGTTTAGCATCTTAGGGTTGAGTTAAACATAAATTTAGAGTTGCGACCTCTCCAACATAACAAACGTAAGAAAGGGTGATGTGGCAAATTTGGTCATCCCAAGAGTTGGATTTTGTCATGTTATGATGGCATAACAATGATGTATTAGTTAAGTCTCTTGGCCAGGAATCTTCCAGAAGATAAGTGGCGGGAGAATCAAAACCAAATATTACTGAACAAGAACCTGTGTCTGGACTATTTCTCACTGAGAAAGTCCAGTTTAAAACCGCTAAGTCTTCAGTAAACATTAAAGCTGTTTAAATCATTTAGAGATAGTCAAACTCTAAGAATATATGTACTTGATATTAAGTTTTGTTTTCTTAAATTTCACTGCAGGTCTTTTGGTTCTACCTGGATCCATTCAGACTGACTATTTTCTGTTGGGTCCTGTTCGTTTTAGGACAGAACTAACGGATGTACTTTCTGTTCCCAGTAAAATACAGGAGGATCGTCAATATGTGCAGGAATATAAGCCTGCAAAAGATGACATCAGGTACCTTCGAGTCCTCCTGTACGGACCTGTTGGTCATGGGAAGTCCAGTTTAATCAACTCTGTCAGTAACGTATTTCGAGGCCGGGTATCATCTCCTGCTTTGGCCTGTGCGACGAACTCTAACATAAGCTTCACCAAAACGGTAGGGACACTAAGATGTTTCTGTGCATCTACCAAACCTAGTCAATCCTGCATTGATCTGGATCTGCTCAGCTGTTGTTTAAACACTGAATCTGGATCAAGTTCATATTTATGTGCTCATAAAGTCCATCTACTTAGATTGGAAATCTGCTCTGACCTTCTTCCTGTTTCCTGTCTTTTAGTTTTGGTTTGATAGATCAATGAAAAAATGATTGCATCTGCAGAAGGAATTTTATGGATCAGCTTTTTTTCTGTTTCAGTATGAAACTCATAAATTCATTAAAGGACAAGGAAGCTCAAAGACATTTTACCCTGTGGTCTTCATCGACATGATGGGTCTGGAAGAGGAGAACAGAGGAGTTCATGAAAATGACATCAAGCTGGCTTTACAAGGACATGTGAAGGAGGGTCACAAGGTGTGACAGCTGCAAAAACCTATTCTGGAAAATCTACACCAATGAATGGATGAATCCCTTAATACAAAAACCAGAATGGTGCTTGCTTGAAATAAACTTCATGCTGTTTATTTTATGCTCTTTTCTAGTTCAACCCAGTTTCTCCACTAACTCAGCGTGACCTGGGCTACAGCCCGACTCCCTCTGCTGATGACAAAGTCCATGTGCTGGTCTGTGTGCTCTCTGCCAATGCTCCACAGATTAAACCATCAGTTGTGGAGAAGATGAAGAACGTCAGAGAAACAGCCAGTGAGCTGGGTGAGTTTACAGAGAATGATCTGGAAATAAACTTTAACTGCATACTCTGTCGCTCACTTTAAAACTGAAAACAACACAATAAACATTTATTTGTGTTTCTTTTCCTGCAGGAATTCCTCAAATGGCTATAACTACTAAAATTGATGAACTCTGCGGTGAAATTGAAAAAGACTTGAAAAATGTGTACATGAGCAAGTGCCTGAGACAAAAGGTAAGTTTCAATCAGTTTGGTCAGATATATGAAACAAAAACATTTCAGATTGTAACTATGACTTGTTTTTAATGTTCAGATGAAGGACTTCAGTGCAGCAGTGGGAATCCCAATGAACTGCATCTTTCCTATGAAGAACTACAGTGAAGAAATCAAACTGAACGATGATGTTGATACTCTGATCCTGAGCGCCCTGCGGAAAATGATCGACTTTGGAGACGATTTTATTGAGAAGATATAAACAGTCATTAATAGGAACCACAAAGGAGGGAGAGATTCATTTACATTTACAGTGTTTTCTTAGGACACAGTTAAAGCTTCATGAATGAAATTAAGCAGACAAAAAAGGTTGGTTGTGTTGTAAGGTCATTTAATGTTATTAAAATGCAAAGTAACAGGACAATTTATCATTTTTTTAACAGGCAGAAAAACAGGTGATGAGATTTTGATGTAAGAGGTAGAGGAACATTCAATGAACCATCACAAGTTTAAATAAACCTCATCAACATCACTTATTCTTATTTTTGCTTTTTTCATTGAGCTTGAAGACACTTTATTATTATTGTAAATTGCTGAAGTCTGAACAGCACAACACATTTTTTACACATCCTAAAAATATATATATATTTATTTGTTAAGGTCTATTATAGATACAGAGCAAAAATCTGTTTGTAAAGCTCTGTTCTAGTTCTCTAACTTACATGTGAGTTTCACGTGTGAGCTTGAATTTTGACCTGATGTTTCTTACCCTCAGCTGTTTGGTCAATGTCATGTCAATCACAAATTTATAAATCCAGTCAGAGAACAGATTGGTTTGGCTGTTTGGGTTATGCTCTTTTGAGCTGCAAGTCCTTGAAGAAGAGTGGGTGTTGAAGAAGGGGACCCTGCTCTGTTTGAAAAGTTGAACGTCATAAAAACACATTTGTGGAACGATTTTGTTTTAATTTTACTATATTATAAATTCATACCTACCTGATCCGTAGAAGTGTTTTCCGCCGTCCTCCATTTTCGGCAGAATTTCGCATGTGAATTTTTGCTTTGTTTTTGTCAAATGACCTTTACAAAAAATTTAAACTTATGTAAAAAAAGAAATCTAATCTTTTTTTACACATAAATTCTTATCTATAGATACACAAAGACTGAACCAGAGATTTTGGGTTGCAGGGTGGAAAAATGTTTTCACAACTACACATCTGAATTTACAAGCACAAAACATATGAATCAAATGTGTGCCCCGTAGATGGTGTCACAGCTAACAGAATGGCAGACCAGATGGAACTACTATGAAGAGGATGAAATACAGAAAAGTTATTAACAAAGCACAATGAAAAATTGGAGAACCGTAGGAGAACTCAGCTGAGTGAGAGAAATAGATCAGGATTGTCTGCCTCACAGATCTGTCCTGATTACTTCCATCCTGCAACTTTTAGACCCATTTGTCCTGCATCACATTGGAATGAAATAAATGGCTCTTTAACATTCCTCTGCAGAGCTGAATGAGAAATTAGGAGGAAATGCAATCATTTAATTCAGGTTTATTGGCACAGGGAGTATTTAAAGATGCAGGTTAGTAACTCTCTAGGGGTTGACTTGGTATTGATATTATAGTAAAGTAAATGACTCTGTTTTGCACAAAAGCTTCCAGCCATGGTGAACCCTTTTAATCATGTCTCTTCTTTAGATCAAAGTGTTAAAGAATACCTCTGAGTCTGAGTCATCCTTATAGGGTGTTTATTTTAAAGTGTGTGCTTAAGTAAGGTAAATAACCAGACTTTAGTTTGTTTAGCAAAATTCCAACAACATGAGCCTCACTGTCCCTTTTATAGGGTGACAGTTACATAAATGCGTTGTATGGGTTGTAAAAGTGTTGCACTGTGTATAACAAAAACTAGCTAAACATTAATCACTCGTCTTTGTTAGGAGGATGTTCAGTGTTAGTAATGGTGTGAAACGGTCGTTTCATCACGTCTACTGCGGTTGTAGAAGCAACAGTGGTGGCGGGGGGAGGGACAACGGACTTCCCCTGTCTAAGCCTCTTTACGTGGTAATTTCCAAAATAGGTTTGAGTCTACTTTCCCACCAGTAGTGATATCTTCTAATTTCAACTCATATGATTTGTCAATCCGGAAGGCTATCGCGTCTGCTTTTAATAGTCCAGCTGCAATTTGTATTTCAAACGTTCATTTTGCAATTAGTGCTTTTTTGATTCCATGTTGACATTTGATGGCTTGAATCCATATACCAGTTACACATTCTTCTTCTGTCATCTTTTTGCAGTACTCTCGAAATAATTATGTTCTTTTCAACCAAACCAGATTGATTACCTTTTAGCATGACTTGTATTCTAATTCGGGCATTTAACATTTCAACTGTAACGCTTAATTCCCCATTTCCTACTAGTTCAAGTTTGCTCTTTCCTGATGCTACATTTGTATTTTCTGGATTCCTCATTGTTAAGTCAAACTTCTAATTCTAACCGGATACCAATGTCATTCTATTTATGTTTCTATATCAAAACCATCATCCCTTTTATGTATAATAAAAGAGCACTGCTCTGTCCCATATGCAGGGTCCTTTTCTAAACTTTTCCACACAACTTTCTAGTATTGTAATAAATATTTACCTCAAACTCTGTATCTAATTTTGTATGAAATTCTGCATCAGTTATTCCAGCTATCCATTTAAGTTGAGCATGGACTTTTCTTTTTTCTTTTTACTGTTAATTGTTGTTAGAAACCTGAATGGGTCTTAACTTTAGTTCAGCTGGCAAAAACACTGTTGTGTGCTTGTTCAAACCAATTAATTTTGTATTGTACTCACCTTTTCCTATTGAAGTGGGTTCCCCTTTATGGACTCTAGTACCAAAGTTCTCTGCTGGACGTCTATTGACTTGACCCACATTACTCGTGGTTGTCTCCACTCCTGGTTGAGCTGAAGCTGGCTGGTGCCGTGGTGCCGGCTGCAGGTTGTGAAAGTTAATCTCCGCCCTCACAGCTGGTATGACTACCACTTCTGCCAACATCCACAGTTGAAGAGTCATTAATACCAGTGTCATTGCTGCAACCTGTCTGTTCACACTCTTTTCCAATGTCTGGTTTCACCATATCTCTGGTGTGGACCTTAGTGCAATCAGTCAAATGATACCAGGGTCCATCCCATCTTGACTCATTACATTTTTGTCTGAACACCTTCACATACACCAAGTCTCCTGACTCCACTGGTCTCTTCACCACCGACTCTGCCAAGTGCCTAATTTTGACCCATCCACGGAAATCTTTTTCTCTTTTAGTCAGCCTCTTTTCCGCACAGAAAATAAACTGCTGGCCTCAAAAGAGGAGCAGCAATGCCTCACCTGTCTTACTTAGAAAAAAAAAAAACAATACACTCTTCCCAAAGTAGAACCTGCATGTGGTGGTTTTATTATAATAAAGCAGAGAAAGAGAGAGATATATTTACTTATCCCCCCCGCCACCCACCCACACCATTTTCCTTTTCTCAGTGGGCCCACTCGTCACAGGCGCTGCATGGCCTGAAAAGAGCCGTTTTCCTTCTCCCTCCTTTGATTCACTCCCCGTATGGGCCATAATTTTTGTGGGAGAGAAATAACTTGAAAAAAACAAAAAGTCGAGACAAAACTAAGCTGTTTCTTCTTCAGCCAGCAGGATGACCTTTATTCTGTACAAACACTTAGTTGTACATTCATACTTCCATTGAGCAAACATGAGCCTCACACTCCCTTTTATAGGCTGACAGTTCAACTGACAGTTGAACAACAAAAGTTTAGAGGAAATCATTCAGCAGCTAAGTTCCTCCTCCTGCTGTCTTGATGTTCTCCCCACAGCTTTCTTTAAGAAAGTTTTACATGTCATAGCGTCTGATTTGACCCAGATAATAAACACGTCCCTTCTATCAGGTGTTTTCCCCCAGTCTCTTAAAACAGCAATTATCAAACCACTGCTGAAAAAGAACAATTTAGACAAACTACTACTCCAGAACTACAGGCCCATCTCAAACCTCCCCTTTATCAGTAAGATTATTGAAAAAGCTGTATTTCAACAATTAAACACCTTCTTAACAACGACCAGCCGCTTTGACGTTTTCCAGTCTGGTTTCCGTGCTCACCACAGTAGGGGTGGGGGATATGAAGAAAATGTAATATCCCGATATCTTTGGGCTATATCACAATACACGATATGTTCAAATAACCTTGAATAACAATTGCTTTTAGCCACATAGTGCCTAAAGTTGCTTTGATATATCTCATTAACGTATCAAAATTTTTCTTGTTTGAAAAATTGATTGCAAAATAAAAATGAATTTAAAATGTTTTATTTTTTTATTTTAACCACAGCTGCACATAGAAGCTTTTCACAAATTACAATATCGTCACATTAAAGCTCTTTCATGGTCAACACTGGGGGGTGGTCGACACGTGGAGTTTACAAGAGTCTTCATTTTGCACTGGATGACGTTTTAGGTGGATTTGTGCTACTGCTAACTTTTGTGGCAATGGTGTTACGGCATGTTTTGCAAATTACCGCATTTTGTTCGACCTCTTTCTTGTGAAATCCAAACCACTGCCCGAAACGCCCGCTGTCGCCATAGTTCTCCCTGTCTAGTCAACGCAGGTAAGCGTACGTGCTCGTTGTTGTGTGTGTGCCAGAGCGCTTTCTAAGAGGCGGAGCCAGTGATGCGTTCACAGCATGTGGGACAAACTAAATTCACAGTGAATTAAATACAGCGGCTCAATCTTGCCGTGAAAATTTACCCGCGATGGTCGTGATAGTAATTTTAACTATCGCGAGGAGGGAAACTTGAGATACATCGAGTATATTCGATATATCGCCCACCCCTACACCACAGTACAGAGACCGCCCTTATTAAGGTGTTTAATGACATCAGTGTAAATACAGATGGTATTATTGGACTTTAGTGCAGCATTTAATACTGTCGATCACTCCATTCTGTTAGAATGCCTGGAAAACTGGGTCGGCCTCTCTGGTACAGCTCTCAACTGGTTTAAATACTACTTAAAGGACAGGGAATTTTTTGTCAGTAGGTAACTCTACATCAGAGATGACAAAAATCACATGTGGGGTTCCCCAAGGGTCCATCCTGGGTCCCCTCTTCTTCAATATTTACATGCTCCCTCTAGCTCAGATCATAAAATTCAGTAAAAAAATTTGGTTCAATAAAAACAAAACTGAAGTAATAATCTTTGGACTTATAGAGGAAAGATCAAAGGTTAGCACACAGCTTCAGCTGCTTCAGCTAAAAAACACCGATCAGGCCCAAATCTGGGTGTAGTGATGGACTCAGACCTGAACCTCCAAAAGCACCTAAAGACAATTACAAGGTCGGCTTTCTATCACCTGAAGAACATTTCCAGGATTAAAGGACTTATGTCTCAGCAGGATCTGGAAAAATTAATCCATGTGTTTATCTTTAGTCGAATAGATTACTGCAACGGTTTTTTCACAGGTCTGCCTAAAAAGTGGATCAGACAGCTGCAGCTGATCCAGAACGCTGCTGCCCACGTCCTCACTAAGACTAAGAAAGTAGAGCACATCACCCCAGTTCTAAAGTCCTTACACTGGCTCCCTGTATCTCAGAGAATAGACTTTAAAATACTTCTGTTAGTCTATAAATCCCTGAATGGCTTAGCACCTAAATACATCACAGACTTGTTATCAGTGCATCAACCCTCCAGACCACTCAGGTCTTCTGGCTCCAGCCTTCTCTGCAGAACTTGAACCAGAACCAGACATGGAGAAGCAGCATTTAGTTTCTATGCTCCACTTATTTGGAACAAACTCCCAGAAATCTGTAAAAGCGCTGAAAGCCTGAGTTCTTTTAAATCAAGATTAAAAACACATTTGTTTAGAATTGTCTTCAACTGTTTTTACAGATACAACATTCTTCATTTCCCACCGAACTGTCAAGAGTACCATTTGTTATCTTGTTATCATTCAGGCCACAATTAAAGTTGCTGATCTGCCCCATGCAGTCTCTGTGTTCAGTGATTCAGGGGCAGACAGGGAGTTTATGGATGAGCAATTTGTCAAGAATCTGAATATTAATCTGGTACCTGTTTCCATTATTGGCCGAGTACCTGCCTTGGATGGAAATGTTTTAAATCACTCATTCACACAGAAACTGTTCAACTTTCCCTGGGGGGGCAATCATCATGAAACCATCACCTTCACTATCATGAAGTGTCCCCAGTTGCCCATCATTCAAGCAGCTACATGGGTAAAGAAAACATAATCCTTATATTGACTGACGCACCAAGGAGATTTTAGGATAGTCAGTTGAATGTCTTATTTTCTTGTTTGCCTGAAGCTGTTTCTCCTGCTGCTCCTGAGGTCCCTATGGAGGAGACTGATCCGGATATGTCTAAAGTTACAGAGATCCATTATGATCTTAAGGAGGTATTCAATAAGCACAAAGCCACTTTACTACCCCACACCTTCTTTACGATTGTCCTATTGATCTTCTTCCAGGAACTTCATCCCCAAGAGCCAGATTGTACCCCCTTTGGGTTCCAGATCAACCGGCTATGAAGAAATATGTGAAGGACTCTTTCAAAGCAGGTATAATTCATTCCTCATCTTCACCAGCGGGGACTAGAATCTTTTTTGTCGTCAAGAAGGACGGCTCGCATAGATTACATGGGATTGAACAAAATTATGATTAAAGACCGTTATCCCCCTCTATTGATAGATTACACCTGGAACCAAATCCAGGGAGCCAATTTCTTCACCAAACTAGACCTCTGTTATGCCTATCATCTGGTCTACATCCAAGAAGGTGATGGGTGGTAGATGGCTTTGAACACCCCCACTGTGAGTATCTTGTCATGGCTTTTGGACTTCCAGTCCAAAGACAGTACCGCCGCGGACGTTGATGAAGAGATTTGGTTCAGTTTGTTCACACAAATGATTTGTTGTTTTGAATGAATCATTCAAGAACTACACAGCACTAGGAGATACCCGCAAACGTGCTCTGACTGGAACCAAGGGCTAAGTACAGCCTTTCTGTGAAATCAGACATCGAACCAGCATCACAGACACCGGCTGTTGGTGATCTTTCTCAACTATTGTAGGAAAGGTGGTCGGAGACTGCGTGAAGAGCTTCCTACAGCTGGAGGGTTCAATGAACTACACATGCAGAGGTCCCCAAAATAGATTAAGTATGCTGGAGTCTCCATAAGACAATCCAAGCATAGGCCAAGCGCAGATCTGTGCCACAGAGGTCCTTTACAATCTATCCAGACTGACAGACCATTTCAGTTGTTCTGTACAACATTACTGAACTCCCTGTAACTTCTGTTGGTAACATGTATTTATTTATGAAATAGGTTAATTTTACCAAGTATATATATATGTCTGACCAAAAGGCTACAGCGGTAGCATAGGTACATCCCTGAACATAGTGTTCCTGAAGAAATGTTTTCAGATCAGTGACTACAATATGAGTCTAAAGTTATTTACACAATATGTGAAATTTAATAGGCTCAACTCATTCAGGACTTTGATAGTAAATGGGAACTATATCTCCCAGCTGTGGTTCTTTCTTTCAACTCCAGTCCTCACTTGAGCACAGGGTAGTCCCCTTTTTTTCTTCATCATGGTCGGGAGCCCAGATTGCCTGTTAATGTCGATGTCTCATCACCCAGAGATCCTAATAGTCCACAGAAATATGATCTAGAATTGGCTACATGGAGAAAAGCTGATTCAGAGGCTTTCCTTCTCCATCGTGAAGAACAAAGAAAAAAAGAAAACTTGACTACTATTAAAACAAAAACATAAGGTCCAAGCCATATGCTTGTTTTGATCTTTTATAAATGGATAATACCACCATACAAGGACAGAAACCTTCCCTAAACTGCACTGTAAATAATATCCGTAGAATTAACAGTGAATTCCTGTAAAATCATGACATAAAAAAACCGTAGATGCAAAAACAATGAAGCATTGTGTATTTTACAATGATAAACTGTAAAACTCCTAACCAAATACAACTGTTCATTTTACAGTAAGAATATGTTGAATAGATCAGAATTTTTTGTATAATTTGCAAATTAATGTAATTTAAGCACAAATAAACTGTAATGCCAAAAAAAAAAGTCATACAGTTAAAATTACATCATTGCCCTGTTAAAAAAAAGTCAGTAGCCTAGGCTCTTTGGCACATTTCATAAAACGAGTTTTTGCCTCGGCAACCGCCCGAGCCGCATGTCGCTTGGACTGCCGATACCCATCAGCTGCCTCTGGAATTCCACAGGCAAGGAGCACTGAGTCCATTAATGGTACTCATCATAAGGGGTCTTTGGGCTGCGCTTTGTCTGATCCCTAACCTAATTTCGTTTACCATTTCGTAAAACTCTAAACCAAATAAAACTGTTAATGTGTTTAAAAGACAATACCTTTTTTTAGAATAAATTAGGAAAGGGGAGCTTTATGTAGGTCTAGTTAACACGGGATGCCTATCCATGATGATATTTGAATGGAAAACGCAGCGGAATCAAACCATGGTGATCCACACTCCAAACCAGTTGGTGGCGGTAATGCACCGTTTCGTTTTGTGCCAACCGCCAGAAAAATTCATAAAGAAGAAGAAGAATCAAACCATGGCCATCTGGTGCTGCTGCTCTACATATATTGGAATTTTTCATGGAACCAACTATTGGTAAGTAAACAATTTTATTTTCTGTTTATTCCTGCTATGTAGAATAGTTTATTTTACAAAAACTTTGTTCTTTGCAGGAGAATATAAAATTATTTTGGTTCAAATGTTAGCTCCGCCCATTCACAGGCTCTAGTTGCGCTTCAGCGTCAACGTCCCACCTCACAGTGGTTACTAGCTAGGTTGGCACACGTGCGTGTTCGGCTCTGTGGCAGTGGCACTTAACAGACACCAAGTTTGAGTAAGTAATGTCTCTGGTTCGAGCATCAGGTTAAGTCAAAAGACAATTTTGTGAAACAAAACGGCGCGTTTTTATTGATTTCACTGGCTGATAGGCGGACAACTGACAACTTCACATTGATACTGGCTGCTAGCAGCTAATAGCTATTTTGCCTGTTTCTAGCTCCCCACGCCATGATTCATTGTCATTTTTGCGGGAGAACATTGCACACGTTAAAGGGTTATGTGTTGCATTGTAGGGTTCATAGAAACGAACCACGCTGCGTGTTCAAGTGTGAGAGTACTGACTGCAGACAGACATTTTGTACATATGCATCATTTAAGTGTCACTTCTATCGAAAGCACAATGTCCCAGCGCCGTTTGCTAATGCTAACACAGCCATTATATCAAGTTTTATTTGCGCCATGTCACTGTGTTCAGACCGATTTCAGACTGTGCAGGAACTTCTTGTACACTTAAAAAAACATTTAGTGGAGGGAAGATCTGTAAAGTGTCCTGTGGCAGGTTGTCAAAGCACATTTACTTTAAAAGTAAATTTGTACAATTGTTTTGTTCTATTTATTTAGTCATTTGGCTCAGGCTTTTATCCAAAGCAACGTGCATACAAATACCTACAGGGCCATTCTCCCCTAGAGCAACATGGGGTTAAGTGCCTTGCTAGGGGCTAGCTTCAACCCCTGACTTCTGTGGCTACTGGCATGATAACCAAGTTCCTTTACCCCATCGCCACCACCATCTTAGTCAAGATACCAGCTCTGTAGCATTGCTAACTAAAATAAGATGAATCAAATAACATGTATGAAATAATGTTGACACGTTGTCAAACTAATTGCCTGAGTATTTTTTTAGCAAAAACGATTTAATTTCATGGGCAAAATGACATGTTCTGCTCAAAGGACAACTTCGGTCCATTTCAACAAGAGCTCTATTGCTGAAGCTACTCGAGACTTGCCAGTACTGATGACGCAAAACATTTTGGTCCAACTTGTATAGGTTTATTTGAACAGAGAATTAGCTCTGATAGCTAACCCATGGGGGCAGAACTTTACACTGTGTTTTATCATATCATTTGTTTAAATTTTGTATATGGCTGCTTACACAAACACACTGTTTTTAACTACTTTTTAAGCATTTCTAGTCATACACATTACAGTGTTGTGTTGTACTGTGTCAGCTGGTGTTGTATAGCTTTGGCGTTGACATTTGGAGTGTTAAATTCACAATTTAAAGTTATGCCCCCATGGATTAGCTGTCAGTGCTAATTCTCTGTTCAAGGAAACCTATAGGATTTATACCAAAATTTCTCACATCTTCAGTCCTGGCAAGTCTCAAGTAGCATGAGCAATAGAGCTCTTGTTGAAATTGACCGAAGTTGTCCTTTAACTTAGGAATCTATACATTATACCAAAGGTGTCTGTCATCAAGAGGAAAAAAAAAAGACATTGATATGTCAATAGACAGAGTGTAGTGTCTAATGTCTATAGGCCTTAAGGTTCACTCTCCCATAATTCAAAGGAACCAACTTTCTTTTAAAAGTCTGACCATGCTGAGCATAAATCAGAATGTTAACACTGAACATTTTGGGTTGCACTACATGTTTCAGGTAGTCAATGTATTTCCATACATTGAAAATGCAATGGAAACACATTACAGAAACATGACTCTCCATGAGCTAGGGGAAGGTGTAATGCAATTTGCAATGTTTGGAAATACACTGACTACCTGAAACATGTAGTGCAAAATTTTCAATGTAAACATTTTAATTCATGTTAAGCATGATGGGACCTTTAAAAAAATCTATATATTTTTTTTAAAGTTGGATTATGTGGGGGGTTCACGGTTGGCCCCTTAGCTCCCCGCCTACCAGTTAAACTTTAATTAATGGAAAACTGTAACCCGTATTCTCACCTTTTTTGTCTTTTCCTTTGTACTGATTTGACTAGTTGAGATGGTTGTATCATTTATAGTAGTATGTGTTTCTTCTCTCTTCTGTTAACCTAGATGTTTCTTCTCTATTAATCCGGAGAAGGGGACAAAAGTGGAACAAACAAAAACAAAACGGCTCTATGTGAATCCAAGAGTCCTTACTTTGATTCAGGACCTCTCAGACCATGAATGGTGAGCTATTTAAAAAGGTATGTGTGCTAGTGCTAATGCTACTGCTGTCCTTGATTATTGACTGACTTTACTAATGAAACTAATGGAGAATATGTGTTTCTGTCTCTTCTCTATTCCATTAGTTGTTCCTTCAGGTGACCATGAACACCCATTTTTATCTAGATGTTCTTCTAGAAGCAATGCAGTTGCATCTTAATCAAGCCTTTACCATGATTCACAAGCTCTCCATGAACAGCGAGCTATTTAAAAAGGTATGTGTGCTAATGCTACTGTTGTCCTTGATTATTGACTGACTTTACTAATGAAACTAATGGAGAATATGTGTTTCTGTCTCTTCTCTATTCCATTAGTTGTTCCTTCAAGTGGCCGTGAACACCCATGTTTCTCTAGATGTTCTTCTAGAAGCAATGCAGTTGCATGTTAATCAAGCCTTTACCATGATTCACAAGCTCTCCATGAATGGCGAGCTATTTAAAAAGGTATGTGTGCTAGTGCTAATGCAACTGTTGTCCTTGATTATTGACTGACTTTACTAATGAAACTAATGGAGAATATGTCTTTCTGTCTCTTCTCTATTCCATTAGTTGTTCCTTCAAGTGGCCGCGATAGTGAACACCCATATGTTTCTCTAGATGTTCTTCTGGAAGCAATGCAGTTGCATGTTAATCAAGCCTTTACCATGATTCACAAGCTCTCCATGAATGGCGAGCTATTTAAAAAGGTATGTGTGCTAGTGCTAATGCAACTGTTGTCCTTGATTATTGACTGACTTTACTAATGAAACTAATGGAGAATATGTGTTTCTGTCTCTTCTCTATTCCATTAGTTGTTCCTTCAAGTGGCCGCGATAGTGAACACCCATATGTTTCTCTAGATGTTCTTCTGGAAGCAATGCAGTTGCATCTTAATCTAAGCTTCTGTAACTTGATTCATGACCTTTTCAACCATGAATGGCGAGCTGTTTGAAAAGGTACAGTACAGGCCAAAAGTTTGGACACACCTTCTCAATCAATGTTTCCTTTATTACCATGTCTATTTCCATTGTAGATTCTTGTTGAAGGCATCAAAACTATGAATGAACACGTGGGAATTATTTTCAGTGCATCCAGAGAGTATTCACACCCCTCTCAATGTTTCAGCATTTGTTGCATTGCAGTCATCTCCTTCAGTCAAATAAGTGAATTTTTTTTCTCCCTGATCTAGGATCCGTGCCCCATAATGACAGCAAAATACAGAATTGTACAAGTTTTTGCAAATCGTTAAACTGAAATATCCACATGGGCATAAGTATTCACACCCTATGTTATAACACTCAATAACACTCTTGCTGTCATTATGGATCACTGAGTCTAGATCAAGGAGAAAAAAATGAACTTATTTGACTGAAGGAGATGCAATGCAACAAATGCTGAAACATTGAGAGGGGTGTGAATACTTTCAGGATGCACTGTACATAATTCCCACGTGTTCAATGTACGTGTGCTAATGCTACTGCTGTCCTTGATTATTGACTGACTTTACTAATGAAACTAATGGAGAATATGTGTTTCTGTCTCTTCTCTATTCCATTAGTTGTTCCTTCAGGTGACCATGAACACCCATGTTTATCTAGATGTTCTTCTAGAAGCAATGCAGTTGCATCTTAATCAAGCCTTTACCATCATTCACAAGCTCTCCATGAATGGCGAGCTATTTAAAAAGGTATGTGTGCTAGTGCTACTGTTATCTTTGATTATTGCTGACTTTGCTAATGAAACTAATGGAGATTATTGTGTTTGTTTCTCTTCTCTATTCCCCTAGGTGTTCCTTCAAAGTGATGGAGCCGATGAACACCTATATCACCTTTTTTCGTGGCTCGCTATTAACAAGGTTCACATTTATTCACTCACTCACTACCACACCTCACTCATAATTCCTCTCTCTCACAAACACAAGTGCAACCACACACACACACACACACACTTTAATGATCTCTTTCTCATAATTTTTTCAACAATAAATTTGCATTATTGTGAATTGTATAATGTCTGACGAGTGGTTTGTTACAGCCTGACTTTTCATTTAGAAGTAATTTGAAGCAATGTAGATAGACTGTATGTATATATATATATATATATATATATATATATATATATATATATATATATTTTTTTTTTTTTTTTATTTTTTTTTTTTTTTGTTAAAAATACAGTACAAATGTAAACATCTTTAAAATAAGAAATCTGTTGTTTTTACGGAAAAAAACTGGCAGCTGTGGTTGCCAGAATAATCCCGTTAAAAATACAGTACAAATGTAAACGTCTTTAAAAAAGAAATCTGTTGTTTTTACGGAAAAAAACTGGCAGCTGTGGTTGCCAGAATAATCCCGTTAAAAATACAGTACAAATGTAAACGTCTTTAAAAAAGAAATCTGTTGTTTTTACGGAAAAAAACTGGCAGCTGTGGTTGCCAGAATAATCCCGTTAAAAATACAGTACAAATGTAAACAACATTACAAAACAACTTGTAAATTTCACATCCTAAAACTGCTTATTGTACATTGAATAATTGCAAAATGTACATTTAGTCATCATTTATTGTACATTAAATCCCAGTAAAATGTACAAGTTGTTCCGTAATGTTGTTAACATTTTTGTAGTATTTTCTACGGGATTATTCTGGCAACCACAGCTGCCAGTTTTTTTCCGTAAAAACAACGGATTTTTTTTTACAGTGTGGATGGGACTTCATAATGTTATATCTGTGGATAAAAAGAAAAAATATATATATTTCCCTTAATAGTTCCATAGAGGGGGAATTTGTCTTTGCTTTTAACCCATCCCTTAGGGAGCAGTGTGCTGCCACACTGAGTGGCGCACGAGGAGCAATCTCTGTTCAAGGGTCTTGCTCAAGCAGCCAGAGTGACTGAGTTTCAAACCAGCAACCTTTGGGGCCAAGACACAAACAGCCACCTCATTAACCAGCTTGTAAACAGGCTCCTTTAAAAGCTGGTGGATATGAGATATACTAAGGTAGTAAGGCTGCCAAAAAGTAATTCACGATGAACATTTATTAAAATGTTACTGGTGCTCCTAATGGAAGCACAAAAATACATTGAGTAAAATAGTGATTGTTGGTATTAATAGTATAATAATAGTATTAACAGAGACCACTTAAGAAAGTAAAAAGTAGTCTTAGAAAAGCATAGACTCCTTACTGCTTTTAAACCTATACGCTGAGGTAGAAGGCACTGCTATCCAGCTCTTTGAAAAATAATAGTCTTTTGTGCTGAAAGCAAGCAAACACATGTAGAATCAATAGATTTTTTTTTATGTCTTTCTTGTTCAGCAGGTCTGAAATAGGGGAACCTTTATGTTATTTTAGTGAGAGTATGTTTTAATAAAGTATGTATTTATCATTTTCACAAATTGGAGAACCCTGGAATGTAATTTAGTATGCACTAATGCCATTGTTTCATAGAGCGTGTTTATTACTTGATTACTCTTTGTTTGTTTTTTTGTTAAATGTCAGCATAAATAGGCAGTCTCGTATTCACTCTCCGAGCAAAATGTCCTTATTTGGAGAAAAAGTATATAATCTACATATAACTACAGAAGAGAGCAGGCAGAAAGTGAAAGTAAGGGATTCATCAGAGGCTGTGTCTATGTTCAGAGCAGAGGACGTTATTCAGAAGAGGAGACGGTACCTGTTGGTTCACTTGAAAGCAGAGCAGTAAAAGCACGATGTTTCAAGGTTTGTTCAAGAAACCTTTAGGTGAGTGTATTTTACCTTTATGTAATTCATAAAAACTGTTCTAGGATATTTTATGTCAGCAGAAAAAAGGTTTTGGTTCTAATTTCATCTGAAATTTTATTTTTTATTTCCTGGGCGGGAAAAAAGCTAAATTCTTTCTTAATTTTTTCAATATTATTATTATTATTTTTTTTTTTTTCTGTGGCACTAGTGGCCATTTAATAAAAGCAGGCTGACCCGGAGGGGCCTGAGAGAGAGGGAAAAGACACTAACCCTGTGCTACCAGTGTTTCCAAAACCATAAAATTCAGCAGCTGGATATTCAAACCAAACACTTCCTAATTTAACAAATTTACTATCCTCTGTATCTGATGCTGACACTGAGTTAAAAGTTAAAGATTACGAATGCTGTTTAAATGCGTCAGCATAGATAAAAAAAAAGAGAAGCTAACAACACTGTTTGGTTATACTTGTTATCTGTGTCAAACGTGATCAAAAAAAATCTTTTGGGACCAGTTTAATTAATGCTTTTCTGTTTTGTGTTTTTATTTGCAGAAGAAGAGCCATCTGCTCGTGAGTAATTCAATAATTTCTTTCACAGAGTAGAAATATGTCGCAGAACAGAGAGAGTGAAAGTAAAGTGAGGCACTTTCTGGTGACTTTATTCTGCTGTGATATGTGTATTTCCGCTTGGTAAAATAATTGCACATCATGGTGAGGAATTTGGCATTTTGTTTCTGAAAATGTTTCAGTCAGAATAATATTTCATGTTTTTCTTCAGTTCTGGACGAACCGTGGAGGAAACTACGCTGGGGGTGAGTTTACAGTAACACTGTTAATGGCTGATCAGTAATGTCCGTTTACTGCTGCTGTTTTTATGATACAAGGACGTACAATAACCTGATGCTTTTTGATAACAGAAGATAAAGATGTGGTGGGGTCAAGTGTAGAAGTGCAAGGAAAAATAGCGGCAATAGAATTATAAATTGCAGGTTTAGAAAAAAAGTGTATTTGAACCGTTTGCATTGCTTTGTAATAATCTAGACACAAACATAAGTAGAAAATTAATTACGTATTGTGATACATTATGGTTACAAGGTTCGTAAAGTGCATTTAATTTTCAATTCAATTAAATTCATGTCATCTCAAGGCACTTTCCAAAATTCAATTAGATTGGATCAGATTATACCAGATTATTTTGCATTGGGATGCAATGCTTAAAATTTAAAATGATTAATAAAATCTCAATGAATTGTGTATAAGAAGCAATTAAGTGCAGAAGTTTCTTTAAAGGGGTTGTGGGTCTTGCTCAGGGCCCAGAGTGCCGGCTGTGGGGATCGAACTGGGTACTTGCAACCTTCTCAGTGTGCTGCTCTAACCACTCGGCCACCACTCCCATCAAAGTGTCTCTTGGAGATAAGAGGCTACAAAATCAAAGCCAAGTATTACTGACTAAGAACCTGCCTCTTCTTCCCCAGTAAACACTGAAACTGTTTGAAATCTTTGAGTCTTAATGAAACTTCGAGAAACTACTTTAATCTAATTAAGTTGAAGTTTTGTTTTCATGAATTCTTCTGGATGTCTTTGGTTTTAGCTGGGTTCAGATCCTTAGGGACTCAATATTTTTGCTGGGTCCTGTTTGTTTTAGGACAGAACTAACTGATGTACTTTCTGTTCCCAGAAACATACAGGAGGATCGCCAATATGTGCAGGAATACAAGCCTGCACAAGATAACATCAAGTACCTTCGAGTCCTCCTGTACGGACCTGTTGGTCATGGAAAGTCCAGTTTCATCAACTCTGTCAGTAACGTATTTCGAGGACGGATTTCCATTCCTGCTTTGGCCAGTGCAACCAATTCCGACAAGAGCTTCACCAAAATGGTAGGAAAACTAAGATGTTTTTTTGGATCTTCCAGAATCGAGTCAATCCCGCATTGATCTGGATCCACTCAGCTGCTGTTTGAACGTTCTTGAAATCTATCTGTTTAGATGGAGATCAGCTCTTGCCTTCTTTCTGCTTTCTCTCCTTTAGTTCTGGTTCTGAGTCTTTAATGGATTGATCAGAATAATCTTTGCATTATTAACAGGAATTTTCTCCAGATGAACTTTTTTTCTATGTTTCAGTTTGAAACTCACAAATTCAATAAAGGACGAGGAAACGAAAAGACAATTTATCCTGTGGTCTTCAACGACATCATGGGTCTGGAAGAGGAGGAGAACAGAGGAGTTCATGAAGACGACATCAATCTGGCTTTGAAAGGACACGTGAAGGAGGGTCACAAGGTGGGACTTTTCAGGAAAACTGCATGAATACATGAATTAATCCCCTAATACAAAGACCAGAGTGGTGTTTGTTTACAACAGGGGTCTGCAAATCAATGCCTTTGGTGAAAAAAAAATAGTTTTCTTTCAAAAAAATCAATGTTTTCAGATATTTTAAATATAGATGTATAGCATTATTATATATAATAACAGCATTTTTTTTTAACTTTCCCATGACACTAAAAGTAACATATTCAGTTTTTAGGTCAAATTCTCTTGTTTGTTTTAAACTATATGCTTCTTTTTTGTGTCATTTTTATAAATAACCATAAGATAATATTTGAAAAAATAATTACACATTCACTTTGTTGAACAATTGTAAAGTTCTTTTATATTTCAAAATTTAAAATAGATATAAAATGGTGTTTCTTTTAACGATTATTGCAAATTTCTCATAGAAAATATTCATCAAAACTTATAAAGTATATTGTGTTTTTTTCAAAAAGTAAGATAACGTTTTTCAGCTCTAAATGAGTTTTTTTTAGCATTTGGTAAACATTGCTCTTTGGATTGTAAAGCTTTCAGAGGCCTGGTTTGAAATAAACTTCATGCTGTTTACTTTATGCTCTTTTCCAGTTCAACCCAGTTTCTCTACTAACTCAAAGTGACCTGGACTACAACCCGACTCCCTCTGCTGATGACAAAGTTCATGTGCTGGTCTGTATGCTCTCTGCCAATGCTTCACAGATTAAACCATCAGTTCTGGAGAAGATGAAGAACGTCAGAGAAACAGCCAGTGAGCTGAGTGAGTTTAATGAACCGAGAAGAAATGTATCAGCATTCACTGTCACTTGCTTTAACCTTTCAAACTGAAAACAGCTAAAAAAAATATTAACTTGAGTCTCTTTTCCTGCAGAAATTCCTCAAATGGCCATGATGACGCACATCGATGAAGCTTGTGGTGAAACTGAGAAAGACCTGAAGAATGTGTACAAGAGCAAACACCTGAAAAAAAAGGTTGGTTTCAGTTAGTTTGGTCAGAGATATGAGACTAACGTGTTTCAGACTGTAACAATGCCTGGTTTTCAATGTTCAGATGACAGACTTCAGTGCAGCAGTGGGAATCCCATTGAACTGCGTCTTCCCTGTAAAGAACTACAGCCATGAAATCGATCTGAACGATGATGTCGATACTCTGATCCTGAGTGCTCTGCGGAAAATGATTGACTTTGGAGACGACTTTATTGAGAAGATTTAAACAGATTTAGAGGAAACGATGAGGTGGAAGAGGTTCAGTTATATATGCTTTATATCTATAGGACAGTAAAAGCTTTGTTACGTTTGTGTTAAGATAACTTTCTTTTTGGAATCTAGTTTTGGAATTTAGAGGTAAAAGGAACTCTTTGTAGAAAAAAAATCAGTTGTAGTTATTCTATCCTTGAATAAATAGATTTTACATTTTAAAGTAAAACTTGGGTTAAGTTAAGATAACAGAGCAAAGTATTAGCAGAAACAGCTTGTCCCAATGTTAGATTTACGAGTGAAAAAAAGACAGAGTAAAAAACGTCTATGTTGAAAAGTAATTCGGTGTCATTATAATGCAAGATAATAACAGTAAAAATGATATTCTGTTGACAGAAATTGTTGTAAATCAGGAATGTGAACTTTACCGTTTTTTTCTTAGACATGTAAACAGATCTTTGTTTGATTGTGTGATGTTTAATGCCTTTATGTGACCCGTCTTTCATCCTTTTGATTTATCAAGTTTCCATCCCCTCTGTTTTTCTTGTAAAACAATTGCAGTTACCCGGCTTACAAAGGAGCTGTACAAATAATCTCACTTTGCCATTCCTTACGCATCAATATTACATTGCATTGGTACTGTAACCATTCAGGAGTGTTTTTTTTATGTGGTGAAGTTATATTGATCTAAGAAGAAAATTCTATGTCCTATCAGAAGTTTAAATAAACCTCATTAAACAATTTGTTAGGTTTATGCAGTCATGTGAACTGCTGGTGGTTGAGTGGTGTGTCTCCTTGCCTTTCTCCTGCAGGAAGCAACAGGTAGATGCCAGCCACAGGTGTGTCCCATCTTGACCAATTAGGAGTGGTACTGAAGGCATAGACTAAAAGCCTCATCAGATGTGCCTGTATTTTCTGACATTACTGCCAATAACTACTGAAAGTAGGTCATGTTGTGCAGATCACCATTTTGGCCTGAGATTGGTTCTGAAGATGTGCAGAAACCCAACCGATGTACCATAATTTCATGCTTATGTATTATGTATTTCACAAACTAAGGCTGAGTGACGTTGCCAAATGGAGTACCTTGGAGTTACAGAGTGGCAGCACATGCAAGAAGCTGTGCAGAACAATTATTTGTCAGGGGGTTTAGGCTCCAGCCCTAGTTACAAGCTGTGTAGTGTAAGACACTGGAATTAAATTTTTTATTTATATAGCGCCAAATCATGAAACATGTCATCTCAAGGCACTTTACAAAATCAAGTTCAATCATATTATACAGATTGGGTCAGATTATACAGATTGGTCAAAAAATGTCCTATATAAGGAAACCAGTTGATTGCATCAAAGTCCCGACAAGCAGCATTCACTCCTGGGGAACCGTAGAGCCACAGGGAGAGTCGTCTGCATTGTACATGGCTTTGCTGCAATCCCTCATACTGAGCAAGCATGAAGCGACAGTGGGAAGAAAAACTCCCCATTAACGGGAAGGAAAACCTCCGGCAGAACCGGGGTCAGTATGAACGGTCATCTGCCTCGACCGACTGGGGTTACGGAAGACAGAGCAGAGACACAACAAAAGAGACAAAAAAGCACAGAAGCACACATTGATCTAGTAATCTGTTCTACATTAGGTGGTAGTAGCGGGTGAGCCGTCTTCTTTGGATGATGTCACAGTTAACAGAACGCCAGACCAGGTGTACCTACTATGAAGAAAAAGAGAGAGAGCAAAAAGTTAAAAGCTGAAATGACGACAGTCATTTCAATGTAATACAATGCAAAACTGGAGAACAGTAGACTGAAGAACAGTAGAAATCAGTAGAGTGAGAAAATTAGATCCTGATGTCCTCCAGTAGCCTAAGCCTATAGCAGCATAACTATAGAGATAGCTCAGGGTTATATGAGCCACTCTAACTATAAGCTTTGTCAAAAAGGAAAGTTTTAAGATTAGTCTTAAAAGTAGACAGGGTGTCTGCCTCACGGACCAAAACTGTGAGTTGGTTCCACAGGAGAGGAGCCTGATAGCTAAAGGATCTGCCTCCCATTCTACTTTTAGAAACTCTAGGAACCACCAGCAGACCTGCAGTCTGAGAGCGAAGTGCTCTGTTAGGAATATACGGGGTAATCAGAGCTCTGATATATGATGGAGCTTGATTATTAAGGGCTTTATACGTTAGAATAATTTTAAATTTTATTCTTGTTTTAATAGGAAGCCAATTAAGGGAAGCTAAAATTGGGGAAATATGATCCCTCTTGCTGATTTTCATCAGAACTCTTGCTGCAGCATTTTGGATCAGCTGAAGACTTTGAACTGCATTTTGTGGACTTCCTGATAGTAAAGAATTACAATAGTCCAGCCTTGAAGTAATAAATGCATGGATTGGTTTTTCAGCATCACCCCTGGACAGAATGTTTCTAATTTTGGCGATATTCCTGAGGTGAAAAAAGAAAACTCTGGAAACCTGTTTAATATGGGATTTAAATGACATGTCTTGGTCGAAAATATCACCAAGATTTTTTACTTTATTACCAGAGGCCAAGTTAATGCCAGAGTTTGAAGAAGATTTATTATTAACATGAACAAACTGGAATCTATCCGACAGATAAGATTTAAACCAGCCTAATGCTTTCCCCTTAATCCCTACAGTATGCTCAAGTCTTTGTTGGAGAATATTGTGATCAACTGTATCAAATGCAGCACTGAGATCTAACAGGACAAGTACAGATACAAGTCCATTATCTGAGGCCATGATAATATCATTAGTGACCTTCACCAGAGCTGTTTCAGTACTATGATTAGCTCTGAAGCCTGACTGAAACTCCTCAAGTAGCTCATTACTTTGTAAATGTTCACAAGGTTCCTTAGCAACTACTTTCTCAAGAATTTTAGATAAGAAAAGAAGATTAGATATAGGTCTGTAATTTACTAACTCATCTTGATCAAGAGAAGGTTTCTTAGGTAAAGGTTTAATAACAGCTACTTTAAAAGCCTGTGGTACATATCCATTTAATAAGGATAGATTAATCATGTCTAAAATAGGGCCACTGATCAAAGGGAATACCTCCTTCAACAACTTGGTTGGGATTGGGTCTAACATGCAGGTAGAAGGTTTAGATGAAGCTAAGATTTTAGATAGCTCAGAAAGCTCTACTGCTTCTAAACAGTTCAGACACTGCGCAGGTTCTAAAGATTCCTCCAGCACTGCCTCACTTACTGAGGATGAGGTAATCATGTTTGGGAGGATGCCAATTATTTTATTTCTAATGGAGTCAATTTTATTTATGAAGAATCCCATAAAATCATTACTGCTAAGAGCTAAGGGAATGGATGGATCAACGGAGCTGTGGCTCTGAGTAAGTTTGGCAACTGTACTGAAGAGAAATCTGGGATTATTTTCGTTCTCCTCAATTAATGATGAAAAATATGCTGCTCTAACTCTGCGAAGGGTCTTTTTATACAATAGACTGCCTTTCCAGATTAGGTAGGTTTCCTCTTGGTGTGTAGAGTGCCATTTTCCCTTCCATTTCCTAACATTGGGCTTTAAGGAACACAGCTCTGAATTAAATCAGGGAGACAGCTTCCTGTGAATAATCACCTTCTTTTTCAAGGGAGCTACATTGTTTAATGCAGAACGCAATGAGGAACTCACATCGTTAACAAAGATATCTATTTGTGAATGAGAAAAAACAACATTGCTGCTATCTCCAGGACATTTCTGCAATTTTGAAAATATTAAAAGGGGGACAGACTCTTAAAAGTTTCATACAGCATTCTCCGATAAAGATCTACTATAATGGAACCCTCTTTTGGGGGTGGAGAACTCAGTTAGATTAAACTCAAATGTTATTAAAAATGATCAGATAGGACAGTGTTGTGAGGAAATACTGATAATTTTTCACAATCAATGCCATGTGTCAGCACAAGGTCTAAAGTATGGAGCCAAGAGTGCGTCGGTTTATGCACATTTTGAGAAAAACCAATTGAATCTAGGATAGTTTTAAAGGCTACACTAAGGTGTTAGGATATCAACGAGGTCAAGTGGAACGAGCTGTTTATCCCAGAACTGCATGGCACACTTAGATGGCACTGACCCAAAAGATTGGCACATATCTATCAGATACCACCCCGGAGGTGACACAGTTTCCCTGCTGATGTCACAGTTTGGATGTGTACCGCCCCTGTATGGGTGTGTCCCGAGATCCCTATATAATGTTTGTGTGATGAGCAATCGAGGCCTTCCTGCCGATCAGGGGCCCATCAGCGCTGGTGTGACTGTAACTATTTCTCTGTCTTTACGTAGATAAAATATAACTAAAAGCATACTTGTCTGTTTTATGCATCCTACATTCAAGGTAATAAGTAAGTGGGGGTCGCCTGACTGGGTAAAACGAGCTGGGTCCACCGAGGGTGCTTCACCGTAGACGGGACATGGTGAAACAGTAACAAATTGGTGTTTCCGCCCGGACCCAAAAGGCGGCGTACCACCTTCCGTTTTCCGGTCAGGACGTCATTCCGGAAGAAAAACACACAGCGTGCGGCCGCACAAAAGGTAAGGAGATTCCATTTATCTCCCAGTGTCTTTTTCTTCTTGGAAGGGCCGACTTTTTGTACTCCTAAAGGCAGAGAAAGGGTTGAGGATAATTGTTTGCAAACGTGTCGATAAGGACTTGGGATTTGCGTGCGGTCACAGAGGTGAAAGTCCGGGAGACCCTGACCAGGTTTCTGAAAATACTGTGAACTTTGAGAATTTAGGGTTTAAAAGGTCCCCTTGTTAGGCACAGAGGAAAATACGTGTTCCTCTGTGTGTAGCATAAAAGCGGCCATTCTGACAGGCACGCCATTACGCGTGGCTTCTAAAACATCGTGTCGCCTAGAAAATGTGGGTTTAGAGCCCCCTTATTTTCCGCGAGGACGAACATAAAAATCTTCGTTTTTGCGGTAATATAAAAGCAGCCTTTTTCGAAAAACAAGCGCGTATGAGATTGAGAACAAGACCTGGCAAATACACAATGGTGTCAATGCGGAGGTTTGACGGAGGGTGGCTCTGTTAAAACCCCGATTACAGACGAAAATAGAAAATCAGCCAGTGGACGCACACACAACCAGCAAGACCGGAGGTACGTACGGAGTTAACTAAAGATTGGCCAGAGAGTGTGAGTGTGAGTGTTTGTGTGTGTGTGTGTGTGTGTGTGAGACACGTTATTACATTGAGCCTTTGGAAGTGAAGACCAGGGTGCACCTGTTCAGGTGACATAACCTGCCCATCCTGAGTACACTGGCTCATTGAAACTGCCGTGTAAAAACACAATTATAAGGCATATAGGAACATAAGTTTTGGTGTCTGAGAGATAAAAAATAAGCTCTCATTGGACCGGGGTCAGGACGCTGTCCCAGCAGGTTGGCCAAGACGTGTGAGTGCTGAAATGGCTGAGAATCAGGTAGAAAATGAGCTCCAGGGGTGTTCTTTAGGAACACTGCTGGAGGCAGGAAAAGGGAGCATAATGGCAAGCTTCCCACACAAAGAGGCTGAAAACCATTTAAAACAATTTGAGGAGTGGTGTGAAAAAATGAGGGGAGACGCGGTTTTTGGTGATACAGAAGGACCTCCACCCGAAGCCCAAATGTGCACTTACTATTTGCAAATGTTAAAAAATAGACTAGCCCAAGCACAAGTAAAAACGGCTGATGCTGGTGAGTTTGCTAGAGAAAAATGCCAAAAAGAGGAAATCAAAATAGCAGGCTTGATAAAACTAACTGAACATTATTTCAGCATATGCTTCTCAGGCCTCGACAAACAACAAGAGAGTGAAAATCTGCAGGGGGTAAGAGAATCATCTTCTTTCAAACAAGAAGGTAAGTACACAACTCCTGTTATTCCAGACATGTCTGCTTTTGGTGCAGCCGCTGTTATGCAAAACAATCTGTGTGGTGATAGTGCAGAACTGTTATCCAAGGCCAGGAGTGTGGTGACTTCATCAGACCCTTCGGTGCAGGTGCCTGGTATGGTGTTATGTGGGGGACAGATAAGCTGTAACGTAAGACCTAGATGTAATCGTGTGGTTGGCCAGGGCATTTTGAAAGAAGCTGCCATAACCGTCGTTAGGATCTGACCAGCCCTTCCTCCCTGTCAGAGGTAAAGGCCTGCATGTGTTTGTTTGTCTGAATGTCGTCAGTTCTATGTTACTGTATGTATGTATGTATGTATGTATATATGTATGTATGTATGTATTTGTGTATCGTATGTGACTAAACGTTCGTCTGTGTGAAGTAATGTTCATGGTTTCAAATTGTTCATTTGTTTATGGGGACTGCAGCTCCGTAATTCAGATGACGTTTTTAATCATGAACTATGTTAACTAAAAGCTGAAGAAAGGTAAAGAGAGATTTCAATAACATAGTTTGTTTTCTTCCCACATTAAATATCTGGCCAAATTAAATTGTTACACTGAGAGATGTTAACGTGTCTTAAACAAAAAATATCCCAGGGTTGTAGGAAATACTTGGGACTGGGGATAAAGTTTTTTTTAGTTTGGAGCTTAATTATGCAATACAGCAACCAGAGGCGTTGGGGCTGTATTCAGTTATGCTATTAGATTGCGTTTGGCTTGTGTTTGTCAATGAATTCATGACAGCTGAAATAATAACAGAGTAAAAGCTTTAAATTGTAATTTTAGAACATTAATAAAATGGCAAACAGCATATGGGGAGAATATGGGAAACTGTTTGGGAGAAATGGAACCGGATGGGATATGTTTAAAGGGAGATTTTTAACTAAGGATTTTACAGCTGCCTAAAGAGAAGAATTTAAGAGCATTAAGATATACATGATTTTTGATTTAAATAGATGAGAAAAACTGTGCTTTAAACAAACTGTATGGGACTAAATATGGTTGCTTTTTCTAAGGCTTCTCTATTAATTTATTTTATTTCTTTTTACTTTGGATTTGAATGCAACTAATGAGAAATTTTGAAAAGTGTCAAAATATCAGAAGGCCACATTACACGCGTCATCAGTTAGAAAATCATCTGATGTTATTAGTTATACTGAGCTGAGACAAGCCTCAGAGGGACAGTTTAACCTGAAACAGGACAAAAGATATGATAAACAAATCTGACCATGATGTAAACATCCGAAAGTTTATGGTGAGGCTGGGTTCAGTGTGTTCTGGCCTGAGGGGGCATGAAAAATATATCAGCAAAATAAAATAAAAGGTGAGTTTCTGAAGGGTTGTAATCTAATTCTAATCTCTTTGTTTTTGGGTAGCCTTCTCAATGTGCTGAATTACGGGGGAAAACTTGATTGAAAAGCATTAATAACTAAGTTTGCATGATCAAAAGAGCTAGAAAGAAATCAAAAGAATGCTATAAGATATTGGAACACACATATTGCACTCATTGGGAGACTTTTTAGTTTTGGGTTTTTATTGTTTTGTGCATTTTGATTATTTCTTTGTTAAATGATTCCTTTGCTTTAATTTTTGCATCACCAGTGGCAAAAAAGTGACAACATTCAAGGTTGTTCGGCAGATAAGGAGAAGTTTTAATACAAAACGCTGAAAGAAAAGGAACAAGAGATTCCTACATCCCCTGGACCAACAGAGAACTTAGACACATCACGTTAAGAACCAAGACACTAAAAAAGACCAGGTTTTCTTTTGTCACCTAATACACTAACAGAATTGTTTTTCTCTGAGTTACTTCTTTCAGATGATGGCAGATGAGGCTGCTAAAGCCACCTTTGTTCCAACAGAAGACTCTGGAAAGTGAGCTCTTTCAGGTCGTATGGTAAGAAGTTATGATCTAAAATGGACATGCAGGGATTGATAAAGGTGACTGAATTATGCTAAGCCTTAACAAACTTAGAAACCAGGTAATATGGAGACCTTCTGGAGGAGAAAGGTGGCTTTAGAAATTTTTCTTGTACCCCTTCCCACTTTTCCCCTCTCCACTGACTCACATTAACATTTCTATCCTGTTTTCTGCCTTTTTTCTTGCAAAGAAACCTGGTCAAATACATATAATTGGAATGTGCTAACAGAGAGATTTTAGTCTCTTTTCTCAGGCATTCTCAGAGACAAGTGAGTACCAAGTGGTGCCACAGTGGTCCAGGGGACGGAGAAAAAAGGTGATGTACTTGACTCCTGCCTAATCCAGTTTTTAATCAAATTTTGGACAAAAAAAAATCTGTAATTTTTACAGAAGCTGCATAAAGGTTTAATGGGGAATGTGATGCTACAAGGTTAAGAGAAATATATTTTTGATTATTGAACTTATACAAAAAGGTTGAACTATCTGTAAAAATATTTTGCTTGGATAAATTTTGTAAGGGATCAAGATCTGGGGTAAAGGTGAAGAACTTTTTTAGAATAGTTAGTTTCAGAGGGAACGATGTGGTTGATTTTGTTTTGAGAAAGTTTTACTGTAATTTTTGTTTTAATTTTTCTTTTCAACTTATGTAAACTACACTACGGATGAAGATGGACAATTCTTGTATTAGACAATTTGATTTTGGACAAAATCCATATTGGCAAAATGCTGGCAGAAATTCCTTGTGGTTTCAGACACAACGATTGGAGAAAGAAGATTCATGGACAATGCTCGTCCTGGAACGATGTTGTGGTGCTGAACTGAGACATGAGGACTGAAAATGGACAACTAATTGCAGGGGCAAAGACAGAGGCATCGGATAACCTTCAATGGACTGCAACACGAAACAAAGATGAGTTGGCAGACACCCCTTCTGCATTTCACATCAGATTTTCCTGTACACAATTAAAAAACAAACCAAACATTAGAAACAAACACATTGGCGAATGCGCTTAGGAGAAAACTTTCAGATTAAAAGCAATCAAGATTATTATTATTAAACCCCTAGGATGTTAATTGTTTTAAGTCAGAGCTGTTATTAGCAAGTGATAAGAGGGTCAAACGCATTCGGACAAGTGGTACTGGTCTGGAAACAAAGCTGGTAGAGTTTGCAAAGATAAGAAGGATTTTCTTTTACTTTTCTAACAAAGTTTTTATTTAAATCATCTAAAATACATATAGATATGTTTTGGAATTTTATCAGCCCCACAAAGGGTTTTGAATAAGATTCAAAGAGGCACCTTTAAGATACAATAAGCTTCATAAAATACATCATGCATGAGAAGAAATAGGGGGGAACCGCTAAAAGACATCCATTTTGCACAAAAATATTAAGTTACGCGATGAGAGTATAGAGCAGCTTAAGTAATTATGCTAAACCTAAAACAGGTTCAACAACTTATGAGTATTGGTGATTAAAGTAAGGAGTGGGATACATAGGGGGGCCGTTTAATCGTAAAAGGAAAATGGATAAGAACAATGTATGCAATTCTGACGACATGAAAAAAAAAATACATCTACATCAATGAGCGATAATTATGATCATGACAAAACTAGTGGGCGAAAAAGTTAAAGTAGGCATTACAGCAACAGTTAATAGCATAAACGAATGAACGAACGAGTGAGCAAGCTAATTTTTCAATATAAGCAGAATAAACTCTAAACCTTTTAACCTTGTTCAAGCGAAGGAGAAATTGTGAGCACATTTACTGGGTATAAATAAGGAGCAAATAATTAGGATGCCTGTAAAATCTGCCACTCCGGCAGACATCAATAAAGCACCACAAAGGTTAAGGACTTAAATGGATAAAACTGCAAGTTTAGAATAATGCTTTGTTCTAATAAATAACTTGGGTAAATTAGGGATTAAAGCACCAGTGTAAATAGTTTGGAATTGTACTCAGTTACCTAAAAGGTTTGAGGAGACTTAACAACTATCTGTTTGAACACAAAATAGCACAATAGTTGTTCTTTAACTAAATGTTAAAACATCCAGAAGAAAAAAAACCCACATAAACATAGTTTAGCCATATATTAACCTAGTGGTCTTTTAGACCAGGATAATCTAACGATCGTCCTCTTGCGTACATGCAGAAAAGAAATGAGGTCAATTAGATTAGTTGGACGTTTGGTATCTGGTCAGGACAGCAGAAGTGACTCCTGGACACCAGATGATGATAGGAGGATAACAGCTTCAACATGATATCAATGCATGAAGGTTGGCTCTGAGGAACATCAGAGCTGCAATGGCACCCAACAGTTAAACTCCTGCTGTGCTAAAAACATCTTGAACAAGACTATGCATGACTGCTTTGCTTCACAGGTGAAGGAATTCAACTACAAGGTTTCAGGAACATGACATGGAGAGGTTGGCGTTCAGGAAACGCACTTAGAACACACTCTTGGACTCTCAACAAAAGAACATTTGAAAATGGGGATTCCACAATATGCAACTTGGGGTTAATGGGCCCGAAAGGGGAACACTAAGGAGGAGATAAACTGAAAGCCTGGGCTTACGACGAGAGACATTTCACAGACAGGGGATGTGGACACCCAGGAATAGCTGCTGTGGTTTGAAAATGTCAGAGATTTGTCACAGGTGGTGGAGTGTTTCGATGACCCAGGCGCTTGAAACCAGGTTGGACCAAGGAAACAACGTCGTGTTCCCACAGGGATTACCTGTAACCTAACACTGACTGTGAACAATTTTATGTTTGGGTTTGCGGGGATTGCTAAAAGGAGCATCGGAGATGACTCTCTCTATCCTGACCAGATTCACACTTAAAATGCAAAGAAGAAAATTATAGAGGCCAAAACAATAACAGACACAGAGGAGTGTTTATACAAAGAATTCCACTAATCGTCAATTTAAGGTGCAGATACCAAGGCTAAACAAAGAACTAGATAAAGGGCGAAACTTAATGCTGATCATTTACTTATGGGTGGTCAATATTTAAGAGGGTTTAAAGGAACTGCACAATTTCTTCAATACTCACAACAGACAGTGATTGATGAAACAAAAAAGCAAATTCTAGAATGGGAATTTTTAATCTGCTGGGACAAGACGGTGCAAACATAAAATAAGGATTTATAGATCACTGGGTGATATAAGATCACAACGGTAATAATAATAAATGTTTGAAAATGTAAGAAAATCATTCGGAATAATGTCTGCTTAAAGTTTTTCAAGGGTCAACTAAACACATGAGAACAAGAACTAGATACTTGTTAAAGGGTTGATTTACTTGGGGATATAATTATGCTTGGATGTATTATAAATTAAAATATTGTTGAATGACTGAAAAATGTTTAAAGACCTAGAGCAGTATGGAGCTTCTTACATGGCCAGGGGGCGATGTGTTTAATAAGCAACAATGAGTTACTGCTCACAGCATACTACAGTTTGAAGGTTTGTTTCAAACAGGGGGACATAAGATACAACTAGGGTCGCTTACAAAAGCTGTCTGTTAAAACAAGCAGAAGTGATTAAAAAATCAAGAATTAATGGGGTTAGAATTGCTCTTCGCTTCAGGTGGAGGGCGCATTCAACTACAAGACTTTTGGGTTGATGCTTGTCAAGCTGAAACTGATTCACAGAACTACTTCCTGTCTCCGCCCTGGGCTACACCCACTTCCTGAATAGCAACCAATCACAACTCCGTTTGGGCGAGGGGCATGCACACACTTCCTTTCTCTTAGCTGAGCTTTTCAAAATAAGACAAGAAGTACATAGGGCTGCTTCTGATTAATGTCACAACATTATTCTGCAAATATACATAGTGGAGCTTTCTTTTACAAACTTAAGGGTTTTTCTGTTGGGCTTTTTAGAAAAATGTGAAGTAGTTTAGAGCTGGTTCAGTAAGATGTTTCTGAAAGGTTTTAATACAATTCCTTGTGTGCTAAATAAATTGAGATGAACCGTGTCACAGTAGCCATGAAACATATGATGATAAATTTCTATTGCAGAGATTTTTCAACTGTTGGACAATTGTAAGGTGAGACACACATGGGAAAGAATTATAGAGAAATGCTGCTGCAGATAATGTTGAATTTTCAGATTTCTCTTTTTATATAAGAGTAATGCAAGATCTAATGATTACAGTAAAGGAGGTTAAGCTAAGAGCACAATAATTGTGAACGGAATTATCTGGATGTGAAAGTGTTTGAAGAAGGTAAATGACAGAAGGATTGGGAGTCTTGATAAGGACACTAATTACATCTTGTTTCTGTTATTCGACAGTAAACAAGGCCTGGTGTCTGCCAACCATCTCAACAGAGCATTTTACTGGGGATAAAATGCTTATTGCCTGAAAAAGGACAGAACACTCATTACCATCCAACTAAATCGTTTTTGTCCATGCTGAGGAACAAGAAGAGGACTTAAGAAGTTTGGGAGTAACATGCCAGAGAACTATCATTTTTTAAAGAAAAAAATATATATATTTTTCCTTTTTGCAACAAAGGAGCAGTTGCCTGAGAACTCTGAGCTGACCACTTATGCGCAAATAGATTTATCTCTGCCACATGCTTAGACTGGCCTGACGGTTTTTTACTTGCGTTATTGACGTACAAACTCTTTTTATATCACAAAACTGATTTTTTCTCTTTTTTTTTTCTCCTTTCTGTTTTCGACTGACTTTCATGTTTGATTTTATGTGTTATGACTTATACTGTGAAGTTGACTTAAGTTGATCGCTATGGTTTTATGATTAAGAATGGAAACTCTCTGTTACAGACACACACACCAAGACCTTCAGTTCTTGCAATCTTTTTGCTTTGTTATATAGAGAACCAGGATCTGATGGCTATCACAGATCCATAAATTACTCGGTAAGGCTAATTTCTAGATTCAATACAGGGTGTCTTCTCGCTCAGATTGGCCCAGAGTGGGATTCCCCTAGACTGGGCTCCATTACTTTTTTGCCATTTCTTAGAGATGGTTTTTTGTGATGAAGACTCAGCCTGCCCTGTGATGCCCCCTACTGGTACTCTTGGATTTGTGAGGTATGAAGGTGATGGATCGTTGTCCATAGGAATGGAGAGTGGAGGACCGAGTAGGAGGTTTCTTGGGGTGGGGGTAGAGTAGACGAATTTGGCCTTGATTAAGGTACATCTTTAGCTTATATAGTCTAAAGTAAACTTAAAATAATGTGCGCATAGGAACCTAAAACAGGCCTAGCTCGAATAGTTGAACCCTAAATTGTAGATAAAATGCTTGGACTGTGGTGTTGAGTAAAAAATGCTGAATTATGAAGTATTCATGCTGATTGATGCTAAGATGTTTCCATTGTGGTTTGTCCGGCCCTTTTCTTGGAACTGTTTTCGTTGTGATGTGCCTTTGGGGCACACCAACAGGGGGGGCTAACGGACAACTGGACTGGTTTTTACAAAGTGCTTTTCAGTCACACCAGCAGAGATTGTGTGACCCCAGAGACTGAGCCGCACTATCGACTGCCATGGAGATCACAGATGGATGGACTCTGGAAGCCGGAAGCTGACGTGCGTGGATTGCTTGGACTGGACGGAATGACCGACTGTTCTGGGAGAGGGACAGACTGAGAGCTGTCGTTCCACTAGTTGATCATCTTTGGTGATGTGCCATAATGACACATCATCAGGGGGTCTGTTAGGATATCAACAAGGTCAAGTGGAACGAGCTGTTTATCCCAGAACTGCATGGCACACTTAGATGGCACTGACCCAAAAGATTGGCACATATCTATCAGATACCACCCCGGAGGTGACACAGCTTCCCTGCTGATGTCACAGTTTGGATGTGTACCGCCCCTGTATGGGTGTGTCCCGAGATCCCTTTATAATGTTTGTGTGATGAGCACTCGAGGCCTCCTGCCGATCAGGGGCCCATCAGCGCTGGTGTGACTGTAACTATTTCTCTGTCTTTACGTAGATAAAATATAACTAAAAGCATACTTGTCTGTTTTATGCGTCCTACATTCAAGGTAATAAGTAAGTGGGGGTCGCCTGACTGGGTAAAACGAACTGGGTCCACCGAGGGTGTTTCACCGTAGACACGGCACGGTGAAACAGTAACACACTGGCTCCCTGTATCTCAGAGAATAGACTTTAAAATACTTCTGTTAGTCTATAAATCCCTGAATGGCTTAGCACCTAAATACATCACAGACTTGTTATCAGGGCATCAACCCTCCATACCACTCAGGTCTTCTGGCTCCAGCCTACTCTGCATACCTAGAACACGAACTAAACACGGAGAAGCAGAATTTAGTTCCTATGCTCCACTTATCTGGAACAAACTTCCAGAAAACTGTAAAAGTGCGGAAACCCTGAGTTCCTTTAAATCAAGATTAAAAACACATTTGTTTAGGATTGCCTTTGAATGTTCCAGTTAAACTGTTTTACTGTTTTTAATGTTCTTTTTCTGTTTTTACATTCTATCCCTACTTGCTTTTATTCCTACATTTTAATCATGTAAAGCACTTTGCATTGTCTCTGTACTGAATTGTGCTATATAAATAAATTTGCCTTGCCTTGCCTGTAGCCCCGCGCCTCCCGTAGCCTGTAGCCCAGGGCCTCCCGTAGCCTTTAGCCAGGCGCCACCTGTGGCCTTTAGCCAGGCGCCACCTGTAGCCAGTAGTCTGGCGCCCCCCTCAGCCAGTAGTCTGGCGCCGTCTTTGGCTGTTCTCTCTTCCAGGCGTTGGGTCTTGAGGGTGCTGGTCCGCCGATGGCCTCTGAGGGTCCGGGTCCGCCGACAGTTGCTAAGGGTCTTTGCCGGCCGTCCACCTCTGAGGGTCTTTGCCAGTCGTCCACCTCTGAGGGTCTTTGCCGGCCTTCCGCCTCTGAGGGTCTTTGCCGGCTGTCTGCCTCTGAGGGTCCTACTCCATCAGCGACTTCAGTGAGCTCTGTTCCGTGGCCGTCCTCCGGGACGTCCACCGGAGAGCCTGTTACGCTGGGGTAGTAAAGAAGGTAGATCGGTCTCCGATTTTGTCACTGATTTGCTAACCAAACAGCTGAAGCTATCAGATATCCAGAAACAACGAGCCCACCGACCATTGGCGCCCAGGCCACCTCCCAACATAGCCTGAGATCTATAATTGGGAACTTTCTACAATTCAACACAAAAGAAATGGGTCTAAAGAAAGCCTGGGAACAGAAAGTGGAGATGGATGGAAAACACCTTTATATTCCATGGCAATATTCGCTAATGCCATGGAAACGGATCAACTACACAGAGACAGGCCAACACGCGAGGGAGAAGCTAATGGAGTTCAGATGTGAGGACCAGTGACTCTGAACATTGAATCACAGGAGGAGGTTTGTACAACCACAAGAAATTACTGACTTTTCCAGCCTGATTTAAACCCGTTTTGAATATCAATCTCCCTTCTGTTACCAAAACTTTATGCTATGGGTCTTTGATAAATAATTATCCAATGACCGAACGGAATAAACGTAACATTCACCAAATGTTGGACTTATCTAGTACAAGTAAACCTCAGGCTACTACTAGAGAGGGCCCCCACCTCAGTGTGGCATTCTACCCTCCACCCACCAGCAGGGACCATGAGGGATGTCCCCACACATCCCTACTTTTGGAAGCTTCTGTTCTATTTGTTCATTTATGTTACAATAACTTGTTCAGTTATTTGTTGGGGGTTCTTTTTCGGATGTCACATGGTGACTTTTCCATTCTAAATAATGGTTGATGAGATCAAGATTGTTTCGTTGAATGTAAATGGTATGAACAATCCTATAAAATGCAAAAAACAAAATTAACTAAAATGCGTAAAAAAAAAAGCACAGATATTCTATCTACAGGAAACACACCTGTCTAAACAGGAACATGAAAAGCTTAGACGCTTTGGCTACTCCAATACTTTCTATAGTTCATTCAAGTCAGGATTTGTTTACGGATGAACCCAGAACCACACACTGTGTCTTTTTTTGACCTGCTGTATGTTAGCCAGTCCCTAAGGTTGATATATCATGAAACTGTTGACCTTTCGGGTTTTGTGATTTTTATTTTATTATCACAATTAAATAATAATAATAATAATAATAATAATAATAACACGACCGGTAAAGCTCTCGATTTACCGGTCGATCTACGTTCCTACCCTCATCTATGGTCACGAGCTTTGGGTCGTGACCGAAAGAACGAGATCCCGGATACAAGCGGCTGAAATGAGTTTTCTCCGTAGTGTGTCTGGGCTCTCCCTTAGAGATAGGGTGAGGAGCTCAGTCATCCGGGGAGGACTCAGAGTAGAGCCGCTGCTCCTCCACGTCGAGAGGAGCCAGTTGAGGTGGCTCGGGCATCTGGTCAGGATGCCTCCTGGACGCCTCCCTGGAGAGGTGTTCCGGGCACGTCCCACCGGGAGGAGGCCCAGGGGAAGACCCAGGACACGCTGGAGGGACTATGTCTCTCTGCTGGCCTGGGAACGCCTTGGGGTTCCTCCTGAGGAGCTGGCCCAAGTGGCTGGGGAGAGGGACGTCTGGGCCTCCCTACTGAAGCTGCTACCCCCGCGACCCGACCCCGGACAAGCGGAAGACGACGGACGGATGGATAATAATAATGTTCATAGTGTTTTTTCCAATCCACCTCTTATATCTTTCAATCACTATGTAATTTTTTCTGTGTTGTGTGCACCTGCCTGTTGCTTTAATCCTATAAATTTCCCCGTCGTGGGATAAATAAATCATTAGCTAATGTTACCTTATCTTAAATAACACTTTTTAATAGGATATATGTACTGGGTTCTTTCAATGTCTTAATTACATTTTCTGTGTGGCCTCCAGTAACATATGATAGATATTCCAAAAAAAAGTAAAAACAAAACAACTGGACTTGTTTTCCGTAGTGAAGACATTTCGCTTCCTCTCCAAGAAGCTTTCTCAATTCCCTAACGTTGTTAGGGTCCATAACGAGGAGAACCTAACGACTCCTCGTTACAGAGGAGTGGACCATTAATAAGGGGTGGACCTGTTTTGGTGGAATTTGCATGTTATCTAAGCCATTACAAGGCCTTTGTTTGGTAATTGTATAAAGCTTGTTACTCCACATTACTCCAGACTTTTTGAATTGAGAAAGCTTCTTGGAGAGGAAGCGAAACGTTTTTTTTGGAATGACCATGACCTGGATGACTGAGAATCTTCACCAGCATATGATAGATAATATCTACTTTGAAAGTTAACATGAACTGCTGCTAAAGATGACCACTCTTATCTACCTGGATGTTCGCTGGAGGACTGAAACGCCTCAGTCTGTGGGTCTGGTCTGTCGAGGCAATCAGAGAACTTTCGTCTCCACTCTTCTGTTTCTGTCGCTCAACGTTTTCTTGCTGATGGTTTTTCACATGCTTAGATAAATTTGTTGTGTCTCCACTGAATGTAACCAGCTTTTTACCAAACATACAGCTTGATTTCATTTATGGTATTAAAATAGAGCCAAACGGCGCTTCTTTTCCTCTTCATGTTTTACCGCTCCTGTTTTCTGTCTCTCTCCGAGTTTGAGCAGCGCAGTGCAGTTGTTTGTGAGACACACCAGAGAGTTGAGTGGGCGGGCCAGGCTGAGCCTGCGTGCTGCTTGGCTGGCGCCGCTGAGCCATGTACGAGAGGGGAGGGGGAGCAGGAGAGTGCTGCCGTGACACAGACGCGGAGACTTTGGATGAAGACGCGCGCTGACTGACACTCTGACTGACCATTTTAATGGTCAGTCAGAGTGTCAGTTTCGGGCCACCCCTCTGTCCTGGGCCCTGGACAACTGACCCGTTTGTCCCCCCTGTCGGCGGGCGTTGGTCGAATATCTGGAAGACCCAAACTACGACATCCTCTTCCAGAATTAGGAGAGAACACTGTTGTAAAAATATAATCAGATTTTTTTATAACACCTAAGATTATCAGTAAATGTAAATCTACTGTTCAACCGTGTTGGAGAAACTGTGGAGCATCTAATGTTAACCATGCACATATTTTCTGGCTCCGTTCTAAAATCACTCAGTTCTGGAACGAAATACACAGAAAGATTGTAACAATATTAGGTTACATAGTACCTAACACCAGTCTGGTTCCATGTCTAGGCCTTTTGGAGAACGTTGTTCTTAGTAATGACTTAATGACTGTTATTTGTTAAAAATTCTGTCGGTGGCTGTCAAATAGGTAATAACCAGGAAGTGGGGCCAATCCATTCCCCCCACCACAAAAGAATGGATACAGACTATGAACACATTTTATGAGACGGAGATTCTAACACATAGACTGAGAACACAGGAAGAAAAATGTCAAGCCAAATGGGAAAAATGGATAAGCATCACATCAACGTACAGGACTAACTTGGGTAAGGAAGGATGCCCTTGATCTTTGGGATATTGGAATAAGAGTTTCCCCCTAGTATGTTATATTTGTTTTGTTGGTTCTATATTTTCGTATCTTTTGTATTGTTTTGACTGCTTTTTTATCTGTATACTGAAAAGTTCAATAAAATTAAGGTTATTAAAAAAAAGAATGTAACCTGGTCAATGCACTTCTTGCTCTTCTTTCAAAGATAAAATTGTGGATTCTTACAAATCAGATGCGATAGCGGAAGCTACACGTGCGTGCACCTGTGCTGCCATGTTTATGTTGGTTTGGCTGTGGGCTCAGCCACTCTTGCTTTCGTTGCAGCTGTTAGTCTCACCTTAAAACAAAATACTGCAGCAAGATTGGCCAGAACAGTTTTTGGTTAAGACACAAACAATTGAAGCGGGAAGAGTAAAAGATGGATTCCCCGTGTGTTTGTGAACACATAAATACAGCGAGAACTCACCTTGGAGGCAAGGTTAGAAAGCCACAACATCAAATAGAAATAATGCTTACTTTCTATGCTACTTTTTTACTTGATATTATCTGAAGGTGTTTTTTATATTTATGTCAAAGGTTTGCAGGATGCAACCTTTGACATATAAATCATCCATAATAATTGAAATAAATAAATGGCTCATTAATGCAGTTAAGAGCGAATTCAGGAATTTGATTTATGTTAATTGGAACAAGGAACAAAGATGTAGGAGAGTAACTCTCCAGAGCTGGATTAGAGCATCCCTGCCATAGATAATATAAATGTTAAGAACAAAACTTTATTGACAACGACAACAAAGACTGTTTAGTTTAGAGTAATTGCAATGTGTTGTAGTGGATTAATATCTCACAATGCATGTATTTTTTGTCACAGTAGTTAAAGGGTGTGCTTATATATCTCACAATGAATGTATTCTTACCACAATGATTAAAAAGTGTGCTTTAACATGTATCTGGGGGAAATGTGTGTGTGTCAGTCCAGAGGTCAAGTTGAGAGTTAGAGAATTGATGCACACAGGCCCTGGCATAGGAGAAGTACATGATGCACCAAGGAAAACATCAGAATCAGAAATCAAATTATACGGTACTGTAAACAAAATGTGTATGGTAAAAGGTCCGGAAAAGGAGATGATGTGCAGCTGTCCAGAATGGCCAAATGATGTTAACGTAATGAGGTGTTGTCATCTAGAAGAAGGTAATGATGGGTAGCCATTTTGTAAATGATGTTAACATAATGGGGTGGGGCCATCTGGAAGGATGCAATAATAATAGTGTGTAACCACGTTTTTAAAAATATGCACCCTCGGGAAGTTTCCACCGATATGTAATAAAATAACAAAGATATCCGTGGAAAAGTAATTGAAAATACGTAATAAATAGGAGGGGCTGAGGGAGGAGCCCCCCAGACCCAGGGAATGTATATAAGCAGACCACTTTCTGTATGTTGTCAGATGTTGACCGGAGAACATCTCATATGTGGTTGACTTGTATTGTTGCAATAAACCACTCTGGACCGAAACCCAGCTACTCCTGCTCACTTTTTTGACCATTGTTGGATATTTTTAACTGCCTTAACAAGAACTTATAATTTTTGAGGGACTTAGCACAAATCATTACGTCGTTTGGAGGACATCCACGACATTTTGGCAAGCCAGCCAGGTGGAAGCGTGATCCCGGACGACTGCTGCCACCGGTTGGAGGCCAGGAACCCCAAGGGCCCACTAATCCACCAATACAGGTGAGCTACTAATTTGTTATAATTATCTAAATTTGTGGGGAACCGGCCTCTGGCAGGCGGCTGGTGGACGTCAGGCATCACACAGCTCTCCTAAAAGAACCTAGCATTCTAAATTTAGTAATATATACATAAAATAACATACAAGAAGAGCAGAATAGGCTGGAGAGCGGTCCAAAAGGTATGTGTGTGTGTGTGTGTGTGTGTGTGTGTGAATGTATGGCTATTGTACGTGGCTGCATTGTTGTTTAATGTGTGTGAATGTATGGCTATTGTAAGTGGCTGCATTTTTGTTTAAAGTGTGAATGTATGGCTATTGTAAGTGGTTGCATGTTTGTTTAAGGTGTTGAATGTATGGCTAATGTAAGTGGCTGCATTATTGTTTAAGGTATTGATTGATGCAAAAGGTATATGTGTATGAATATATGGCTAATGTAAGTGGCTGCATTTTTGTTTAAGGTATTAATTGATGCAAAAAGTATATGTGCATGAATGTATGGCTAATGTAAACAGATGCATTTTGTGTAAGGTATTGATTGGTGCATGAACTATCTTGTGTACAGCTGGGTTGATCATAACAAGCTATGTTATGCATTTTTGTTTAAGGTATTGATTGGTGCAAGAACTATTTTGTGTCTGAATAGACAATTGTTAGAGAAGTAGGGACAGACCGGTCAAAGCGATTGACATACTCTGATGAGACAGCCACTTGGAGCAGTGGATGCATTTAGTGTATGGTTCATATCTGTGGCAAAATAAGGGTATTGGTGACTAAGTGATAGTCGAAGTGTTCTATGAAGTTGTGCAAAAGAATTGGTGATTAAGCCTGGCTAAGCGATAGTCCAGAGATAAGTACCGCTCGAAGGGGACGTCCTCCACTTAGCCTATTGAGGAGTGGAGCCTGACAGCTGGGAAAACACGTGTGCCACTGTAAGAGACAGTGAGGAAAGTTACTGTAAGAATAAAATAGGCCTGCAACGTAAAGCACTAGGAGTGTATAGCTGATAACTGAAGCTTAAGCAAAAACGTAAGTATATGTCTGTCTGTCTTTGTTTGTATAGAGTGTAGGTAATTGTAATTAATTGTTAAAGGGGAAATAAGGGGAAGGGGAACTATAACAATAAAACATAGAAGTAAGATAATAATAAATAATAAATTGGCAGCGATAAAGATACATAGATATATTTATACATTCAAAAGGAACAAAGCGTAGAACAAAACAAAATTTAGGCAATAAAACATAAAAGATATGATGATAATAGATAATAGAATTGGTAGTAGTAAAATATATAAATAAAATTATAAAACGTAGGATAAAACAAGAAGTTTAGCATAACAGAAATACCCTAACCCTAAATTGGTGAAACATAACAGATTGAAAAAGGTAAAAAGGTAAAATAGGAAAAATCTGTATTGGAAAGAGCAGGACCCGATAAAATCAGACAAATAGGGACTAAAAGGGTTAGTGAATAGCAGGGCTGAACAATTAATGGCATTCTTAATATAAACGCAATTTCCAAATCACAGAGTCTACAATCTGTAGCTACGTAACAATTAGAGAATTAAACGTGTCCATTAGGTGTTGGTAAAACGTTAAAAGTGGGGTTGCCTCCACATAAAAGGGAAGACAACTGCAGCAGTGAGATGATCTAATTTTATCACTGGATTTAGAAGTCTATATAATCATACATAGCATAAAGTACAGGTCAATTAGTTTAAAGCTAGACTTGCCTGTTGGTTGCACTTTATGTTTAACAAGGATTAATGTCCAAATCAACTAAAAGCTGTTCTGTTGAATAATATTTTGATTAATAGAAACAATAAAAGTTCTTGTTGTAACCAGTCCTTGTGTACAAACATCTTTAGTTATAGGCCATTCTTTTCTTACCTATGATTAATGTAGAGGAAAGTCAAAATTGCAACCTTGGTTAAAATATATCTAGGCTAAACACAATCATTGCTGCTCTGAATTTAGATGCTGTAGGTCTTTTGGCAACTGAGCTGCACAGCAAGGAAACAAGTTGATTTGTTGTTTGTATATGATTAAAATTAAATCACATTAAATTGCAGTAGTACGAAGAATCGTAATTAGATTATTTCCAAAATCGTTCAGCCCTAAGTAAATAGACACAGGCCACGGTGTTAGCTGACTGCTGAGTGCCATGGGAACCAACGTGAGCAAACAGACTAAGGAACTGACGCCTGCTAAATTAGTAATGGTAACACATCCATCTAACAAACGCAAAATTCAAAAATGCATGACAGAATGGCATAAAATAACATCTGGAAAAAATTGCTGGCCTATAGAAGGCAGCTTTGACCCGTTATGCTGTGATGAAGTAGAGGAATGGCTGCGGCATAACGATGCGAGACATGACCAAACGCATTTGCGTAAAAAACAGAAACATGCTGAACAGAGAGATATCTTGCGATATTTTAAAGTTGAAAGTAATAAAGTAAAACAAAGTAAGTAAACAAAAACTTCAATTCTGCCAACAAACAGTAGAATACCTCGGCAGGCAACTCAGTGGGGACAAGAGGTCTATCGCACCGTCCCAAATAGAAGCCATAACCAAAATGCCCAAACCTCAAACTGTTGGTCACATGTCTTTCCCTGGCATGGCAGGTTACAGCAGACCGTGGGTGTGTGATTACGCCATCAAATCTGCTCCATTAAGAGCACTTATTAAAGCCGCAGGCCAAGGACACCAGTCGGCTCAGTTACAGTGGACAGACGAGGCAGAGGGTGCGTTTCAGCTGCTAAAACAAGATCTCCAAACGGCTCCTGCTCTGGCCAATCCAGATTATGGCAAACCATTTCATCTGTACGTGGCAGAGCTACAAGGGTATGCATGTGCAGTATTGATGCAAGACACCCCCACAGGTAAACAACCAATTTCTTATTACAGCACAAAATTAGATGGAGTTGAAGAAGGCCTGCCTCCTTGTTACCAAGGCTTGGCGGCAGCCGCATTTGCATACAAAAAGGCCTCAGTGATCACTATGGGCCACCCCATCTTCTTGTATACATCACATCAATTGCATGCACTGCTCACAAGCCCACGCTTTGTGATAACCCAAGCTCGTCGGACTGGTTATGAAGTTCTGCTTTCAGGACCTGACCTTACCGTGCAACGTTGTGTCACGATCAACCCGGCCACAAGAATGGTATTGCCAACAGAAGGTGAGCCCCATGATTGTCTCAAGGAGACGGACGCCTTCATGAAAGTAAGGGAGGATTTATACAATCACCCAATCCCGTCCGATCTAACGTTGTTTGTTGACGGGTCATGCGTCAGAGGCAAGACGGGGAACAAAGCAGGATACGGAGTAGTCCGGCTTGACCCCGACGGCACCTATACAAAAGTACAGTCAGTAAGCCTTGACCAACCTTGCTCTGCCCAATTGGCAGAGATAAAGGCATTAACAGCTGCATGTAAATTAGCTTCAGGTAAAAGAGTCACCATTTATACTGACAGTGCGTATGGATACGGGGTATGCCATATAAACGCGAGCATCTGGAAACAGCGAGGTTTTCTTCGAACTGATGGCACCCCGGTGACACATGGGCAGGCTGTCATGGAATTAATACAAGCCATGCAGCTCCCATCTGCGTTAGCTATTGTAAAATGTGCTGCACATCAGACGGCGAAAACACCTATAGCAATAGGAAATAACTTGGCAGATGAGGCAGCCAAAGAAGCCACAGGACCTGCAATACAAGGACCAATGGTTCTTGCAGCTGACTGTGAACCCATCACTAATTGTGGGAAAAACGATTGTGGGTGCAAAGGGGAGCGGTACGCACATCACACCCCCATGCAGGGTTGTTGCGAAGTTTCCGAGGGCATTTTGTGCTGCCATTGTCTTTATTGCCAACGGCCATCAAAATAATGCATGAACCTGATCATTGTTCACGAGCCCAAGTTGTTCGAAAATTGCAGGCAGTATGGTGGTCACCTTATATGACACCTATGGTAGACAGAGAACTAGCTATATGCCCACACTGCCCCAAGTACAATGTGCGTAAAATGTTCACACAACCCTTAGCACATATCCCCATGCCAGACGGCCCTTTTCGTCATCTGATTATGGATTATGTTGACATGTTAACTCGTGTTCAGGGAAAGAGATACATGCTTGTGGTTGTTTGTCGGTTCAGCAGATGGGTGGAAGCCTGCCCCACTGCTAAGAACGATCACAAATCAGCAGCCAGGTTTTTATGTAAAGAAGTGTTTGGTATGCCTGATACTATATCATCTGATAACGGACCTCACTTTGTTTCACAGGTTATCCAGGCGATGTTCACACAGTTGTGTATAAAACAAAAGTTTGGCTGTGTGTATCATCCCCAATCGCAGGCATCCGTGGAAAGAGCCAACGGTGTCCTCAAAACCAAAATTGCAAAGATTATTGCTGATAGCAATAACCGCTTGACATGGGTGGATGCGTTGCCGATTGCACTGATGGCAATGCGTTCCCAAACTAACCGACTAACCCATCTCACTCCTCATGAAATGCTTACAGGTCGACCTATGCCTCTCCCACAGGTCCGAGGGCCCCAGGAGGAGATTTCCCTGGCGCAACTTGAACGTGAACTGGGGGACTACCTCAGGTCCCTAACCCGTATTCACAGACTTATATTTCAACAGGTGAAAGCAGCTCACAACCGAGACGAGACACGTATTCCAGTGGACGTCAGAGACGTCCAAGTCGGTGACAGTGTGTTCATACGAGTGTTTAGACGTCAGTGGAACAAACCTCGTAGGGAAGGGCCCTTTAAAGTTGTTCTTACCACTCCCACTGCCCTAAAAGTTGAAGGTAAGCCCTTCTGGTTCCACAAAAAATACTGCACACGTCACCGTCCACCAGACCCACCTGGACTTGATCCAGGACCGACAGGCTCTGCGCATGCTGACAGGGCAGCAGCAAGTCTCCCTCCGCATGCCACCACATCACATTCACAGACGTCTGATGTCGTACCTGGGGCGAGCACTGATGCATCCTCACCCCTGTCATCGTCTGATGGCCAGAGACGATCAGCCCGCTTGGCAGCCCGACGGTCTCCACTGTCAGGGGACTCGGAGAATGATAGTGTTCATTCTTTTGTTTCCGATTCGCCTTCTGACTGGCAGCAGTAATGCTGATTCTCCTGCCACTCAAGAGTCCTGGCAGGCCTGTCTCAGACTCACCCAGCTCTGAGGCACTGGAGGAACCTCTTTTTTCTCACCCACCAGACAGTGGTGGAGCTGTTTCCCCTTCTCCACATCCCTCACCTTCACCTTCCCCACCCCCTCCCTCCCTTTCCCCTTCCCCGTACGGTGCGTTTGGGCCGGCGTTCGAGCCGTGTCCGCCCACTCCATCGCCGTCTGGGCGTCACTCGTATGCGTCTTCTTCTGAATCTGACTAGTTTTCTTCTTTTGTTAACCCTTTTTGGGTTAACAAGGGGGGACCTTATTAAGCTCACCACTAACAAGGCACACTCACACTTAAAGCGTCAAACAGAAACATGTGCACTAGCAATGATAACACTAGCTACTAACCAGGGGATAATCAGCAATAACGGTGGGGAGAATAAATCATTAATGCATGTGCAAACCAAAGGTTATGATTATGTAATGTCTGAAGAAATTTTAGGAAACGAGTCAATGGGAAAACATTGGCTTGGAACTCCACAAAGCATGGACTGCCGTGGGGATGGGATGGTGATCTTTACGGTAAGATGCAAGACAAACATGTGCCAAAACATACTAACAAAACAAATAATGACGATAGAAAGAGCTCATAGAGTAGTAAAGTTAATAAACAAAAGACAGAAAAGGGACCTAAGTACACTAAAAACGTCACAATGGGAGACAAACATGTTCCAACAATGGATACAATTCTCGGTTCAAGCAATGTTTACAGCTAAAAAGCGACCTAAAGATGACTGTATAGCCTGTTATAATGCTAAAAAATTACCGACCCTTCAGATTATACCCAGAAGTAAAATAGGTGACTGCCCAGACATATCAGAATGTTTTGCTCACAGTGTTATGCATATGGCTGCAGGTTTACCATCATGGACAAAAGACAGGAGAAGATGCCCCGAAGCACTAACCTCCTCAATATATGAAGTACTGAGTACATCTTCCCTCCCTCCAGTAGTGCAAAAGCCAGCTAAACTAAGTTTTCCGTTTTGTATAGCGCGAGGAAAAGAATTAGAAGAGGTGACCAAAAGAACCTCTAGCAAAATGGAGACTGCAGACGAAATGGTGAAATGTAATAAAAAACAGTGGTACCCACTGGCAGCTGGAGGGAACGTCAGCTACATCAAACTATGTGAAACTACCCTTAAAGCTAATATAAGTTGTAAACAAGTAGTACCAGATGGAGGAAATATCATCTATGACTTCCAACCTACAGCAGTAGCTCAATACCGAGTAATGAGTCTGGCGCGAGGATCTGCCCCTTTAGGAGACTTTTTTTGGATGTGTCACAATAATGAGCAAATACTATCCTCACTGCCTCCTCAGTGGGAAGGTATCTGTGCTCCAGTAATGCTTACAGGACAATTAAAGTTAATAATAGATAATCAAAAAATCAGCAACAAAACATCTAATGAAATAAGCAACCGTACAAAAAGAAGTATTCCCTCTAAGCACGAGCGGAGTTGGCAAATGTCAGATGAAGTATACATTACATGGGATCAGGTCCCATTAGGGGTGCCAGATGAACATCTTGCTATAGGAAGTGAGTGGATAGAAGCTGGAAAAGGGGTCGGCTCGATACCATGGCCAATCGGCGGAGCAATTAACAATGCGCAATACATAGCTCGAAATAGTAGGTGGATAAATCTCCTATGGTACAATCAACAAAGGTTTATAAATTTTACAATACAGGGAGTAGACCTTATAAAAGAACAATTACATGCCACATCACTAATGGTTTTACAACATAGGTTCGTACTGGAATCCCGTATGGCCGGAGACCAGGGGCTATGTGATTATATCAGGACAGATTGTTGTACTTTAATCCCTATGCATACTGATGTTAACGGCAGCCTAACAGGTGTTTTTCAAGAAATGAAGCACATGAGAGATGAACATGTGGAGAGATCCAATTGGAACACTCAGCTGAAGGGGTTTTGGGATTGGTTCAATAAGCTTGGGTGGACAAGATACCTCAAAGCAGCAGGAATAATACTAGGAGCCATAATATTGATAATATTAATAGTCGTCTGCTGTGTCGTACCCCTCATTCGGGCGTTGGTCTCAAAACTTATTGTGAGTGTAACTGGTCAGTTCCCAATAATAGAGGTACAGGTAGACCAAATCATATAAAGTAATACCATGATCTCCTCTCACCCCCACCAGGTATGTGCATTTTTTCTGATGTTAAATATATATAGTAAATTGCATGCCAAGTCTTTATAAACGACCTTAGATGTAGTTATTTGCATGCCAAGTATTTATAGATTAGCTTAGAAGTAGTAATTTACATGCCAAAGTATTTATAGATTGTCTTAGGAAAATATATGCCTCATGTGGATATATAACTTTCCATACTATGTCTCCACATGCAGACTGTTGAAAATGGCGGACGCTTATTTTAATGTACACCACACACCCGCTGAGGATTGGCAGGAACATGCAAATAGAGGAGGAAACACCGCACATGCGTCGTTAGGCACACAAGCATATGTAGGTACAAGCACCGGTATTCCCAATAGGCGGCCAGACGATCCAGCAGAGGGGCCAAGCGCTGTACCACCGGGAGGAAGCAGATTCCTGGTGGACCCCAGAGAACTGTCGATGGACGACCTGCCATCACCAGGGGCCCTAAGGATCGACTTCAGCCCTGTCAGCCCTGAGGACCCAGCGGACCGAGGATGGCCAAACAGAGCTGTCCGGGAGATGCCGTCCACACCGGACCTAGGAAGGCCAAACAGAGCTGTTCAGGAGATGCCATCTACATCGGGCACGATGACGACTGGTCCTACCGCGATGGGGAATCCTGCAATGGAACCGCCTGCTAATGTCTTTCAGCAGATGCAGCTGAGCTCCCTCGAGATGAGCCACGTCTCGGGGTTTCTGATGCACCCTCTGGATCTTTACAGAACCTCCCAAGACCTAAAAACTGAAATTGCCTCTATGGACACTGTCATTTATACTCAGCTGATCAGAGGTCTATCTTCGGCGTCAAAGAAGCGCATGTACGCAGTTCGCCGCAGCACATACAAAGCCAAACATAGGGCTAGAGTGTGCCAGTTAACCCAGGAACATGACAATCTGACACGACTTCAAGATGCACAACAGACTATTGTCAACTTACAGGGAAGACTGCTGCAGATGACAGCAGAACGCGACACAGCAAGACGTCAAGTATTGCAGTGGAGTTTGGCTACTACTACACTGGTACAGCAACAGGGGCCAGGACAACGTGCTCCTGGGACTTCCACAGAAGGACTGGGGACTCGACCTCCAAGGGGGGTGGTGTTCCCTAATCCCCAACCCCAGAACTTTCAATAAAAAATAAGAAAACTAAGCTGATATGAATGATAAATGTGATTAAATATGATGATGTATGCCTAAAAAGATAAATATAATTGTGTATATCCATAACCTATGTGACAGTACTAATACTGTGCAGAGAGCACCGATAGGGTTGCTCATATGTTGGTTGTAATGAAGGTCTACTGACCATTAAGTGACTGGTTCGCCTGATCTAGCAGGCATGATAGAGTATTATTATTTAAACATCAACTCGTTTAATGTATGGTGTGCAGTGTCACCTGGGTATGGGTTGTGGTGTCCGAGCAGATGATCAAGCTCCTTGGATATGTCATCCTGATGCCCCGTATCATTGCTAAAATCTATCTATCTATTTTGGAAAAACATTTCACTGTAATATAAAAAGACCCTTTGCAGAGTTAGAGCAGCATATTTTTCATCATTAATTAAGGAGGATAAAAATAATCCGAGATTTCTCTTCAGTACAGTTGCCAAACTTACCCAGAGTCACAGCGTTGTTGATCCATCCATTCCCTTAGCTCTTAGCAGAAATGACTTTATGGGATTCTTCATAAATATAATTGATTCCATTAAACACAACATAATTGGCATCCTCCCAAACCTCGTCCTCAGTAAGTGAGGCAGTGTTGGAGGAATCTTTAAAACCTTGTGACGATCCCTAGGCATTTCTGATTCTTTATCTATGAGTTTAATCCTTGGGATTGTGCATATTTTCTGTTATTGTGTATGCTTTCATTTACTGCTTCTCATGCCTCTATAGCTGTTTCTGTTACCTGTGTTCTGTTTAGTTCAATTATCCTGTGTGTTTTTAAGTTCTGGGTTTCTGTTTAGTCTTCACTGGATCCTTAGTCAGTGAACGTTCTTAGTTAGTTAGTTAGTTAGTTAGTTTGTTTCTCTAGTTTTATATTATTAATTCAAATCTCTAGTCTGTATTCTGTTCCAGTCTGTAGCCTGCTTGTTATAACTTTTTCCGATGTTCCCTCTGGATTAAAATAACTTACCTGCCTTCCGATGCTTCCACGCCACTTCTTCTGCACCATTGGTCCTCAACAAAAACACAAAACATGACAAACTTAATCTGTGTTTGAACTGTTTAGAAGCGTTAGAGTTTTCTGAGCTATCCAAAATTTTAGCTTCATATAAAACTTTTACTTGTATGTTGGACCCAATCCCAACCAAGTTATTTAAGGAGATATTCCCTTTGATCAGTGGCACTATTTTAGACATGATTAATCTTTCCTTTGTAAATGGATATGTACCACAGGCTTTTATAGTAGCTGTTACTGTCAGGATGCAGCTTGTAGGCTGCATGCTGAGCTTCCCTTCCTCTCTCTCTTCCCTGCGCAGCCTGATTGGTTCCACCTGTCAGGCTGCAATTATTCTCTGATCTGTTGCCACCTGTGTTCACCTCTATATATACTCACCTCATTCTGTTCTCGTTGCCGGTCCGTAGTGTTCTTCTCCTGCTCAGTTTCTGCCAGAACCCTGTGTCAGCTCAGTTTTTTGTTTCAGTCAGCCAGAGGACTTCACTTCAGCTTTGTTTTTTGTTCAGTCAGCCAGGAGCCAGCCTCAACCCAAGACACTGTTACGTCCTGCTCTCAAGTTCTCAACTCTTGTTCTCAACTCCTGAGTTCCGTCCTGGTCTCAAGTCTTCGGCTTTGGTGTTCTGTCCTGGTCTCAAGTTCTTGGCTCCTGTGTTCCGTCCTGGTTTCAAGTCTTCGGCTTTGGTGTCCCGTCCTGGTCTCAAGTTCTCGGCTCCTGTGTTTCGTCCTGGTCTCAGGTGCTCCGCCCTGGTCTCAGGTCTTCGGCTCCGGTGTTCCTTCCTGGTCAGTCTCCCCGCACTCCTCCTGTCGGCCAGCTTCTGCACCCTACATCTCCGTCAGTTAAAAGACTCTGGTTCCTCTCAACATCATCATCCACAATGTTCAGTAAACTCACTTTAAAGAACTTGCTGTGTCCGGGTTCATCCTAAGATAAATCATGACATTACGGACCGGCCAAAAGGATGAACCCGAGCACGCACAGAGCTCGATGCAGAAGCTGGCAGGATCTGCTCCGCCTCAGCTTGGGGACTTCATGGATGCCATCCGCCTCTGGTTCCGTCTCGCCTGGGTCGCTGTGTTGTGACGCCTCGCCTCTGGTTCGTCTTGCCGGGTTCGCATCTGCGACGCCCTACCTCTGACTTTGTTTCCCGAAGACTTTGCTGCCCAGCGCCTTCTAGTTTCTGTTTTTGTTTTGATTTATTTTAGGTCCTTGTGTATTGAGTTACTTAACGTTCCTTAGTTTTTCAGTGCTCCTCAGATTTCTTAGAGTTCTTTAGTTTCGGTTTTTGTTTGTGTTCTAGTCCTGCTTTAGTTTCTAGTCTTGATTTTTGTATGTTTTTTTTTACTAAAGTTTTTTTTACTATAGAAGATTTGTTTCTGCTTTCTGTTAACTTGTTTAGGCTTAACCTTAGTTTTGGTTTACCTAGGATTTTTGTGTTTTAGAGTTATTTGTGTTTTTTTTGTTTTCTTTAGATTATTTGAGTTTCTATTTTGCTTTTGTTTTTCCAGTTCTGTTCTAGTGTTCTAGGTTTGCCTTTAGTCTGCGGGTTTTGCTTTAGAATTCTATTTTTTACCCTAGTTTTCCAAGTTTTGCTTTGTGTTCTTATGTCTAGTTTTAGTTATCTAGTTTTACATTAGTTACCCAGTATTTTGCCCTTGCTTCCCTGTTTTGTTTTGTTTTATAGTTTGCTTTAGTTTTTGGTTCTCTTCCTAGTTTTCTGGTTTTGTTTTGATTTTCTAGTTTTAGTCCAGTAGTTCCTATCCTAGTCCTGTAGTCCCTATCTAGCTCAGTAGTTCCTGTCTTGGCCTTATAGTTTCTGCCTTCTTTAGTTTATGTTTTGGCATTCTAGTTCCCCGTGATTCCTAGTTCCTGTAATTTATCTGTTTATTTTATCCTGTATCCCCTGTCTTAGTCTTGTTAGTCCCTGACAAGTTTGGTAGTTTTGGTCTTGGTTTGTTTTTCTAAGTTTTTGTTTGTTTATCCCCTTAAAGTCTATGTCTCTGGGTTCCCGCGCCGTCTGGGTTCCTGCGCCAAGCGCCTTGTTGCCATCTTTCTCTTCCTTAAAATGAAGCCAAACTTTCGACCGCTTTACCCGTTGGGGCGCCATTCTTTTGTTTTGTTTTCTAGACTTATGCCTGGTCATATCGTACTTGCTTACTGAATGCCGTGTGCGTAACTTGCGGAAAAAAACGTCGTCCTCCTGCCGTTATGCTGCTCAGAGCCGCAGCACGACAGAATCGAAAAAAAATCATTAAGCGAGCTGCCAAACAGTGCCGTGGAACACACGGAACCGGTTCTGAACAGAAACTGGTTTTCGATTCCCATTCCTATATTTTAGAACTCTGATTATCCCGTATGTTCCTAACAGAGCACTTCATCTCTCAGACTGCAGTTCTGCTGGTGGTTCCTAGAGTCTCTAAAAGTAGAATGGGAGGCAGATCCTTTAGCTATCAGGCTCTTCTCCTGTGGAACCAACTCCCAGTTTTGGTCCGTGAGGCAGACACCCTGTCTACTTTTAAGACTAATCTTAAAACTTTCCTTTTTGACAAAGCTTATAGTTAGAGTGGCTCATGTTACCCTGAGCTATCTCTATATTTATGCTGCTATAGGCTTAGGCTACTGGAGGACATCAGGGTCTATTTCTCTCACTCTGCTGAATTCTGCTACTGTTCTCCAATTCACATTGCTTGTTGTTATTTCATATTTTACCTTTTGTTCTCTGTCATTTATTTATCTTTATAGTAGGTATACCTAGTCTGACGTTCTGTTAGCTTTGACATCATCCAGGGAAGACAGATCAAGAGCTATTACCATCTAATGTAGGACAGATTACTGGATCAATGTGTGCTTCTGTGCTTGTTTGTCTCTCTTGTTGTGTCTCTGCTCTGTCTTCTGTAACCCGCAGTTGGTCAAGGCAGATGACCTCATACTGAGCCCGGTTCTGCTGGAGGTTTTTTCCTTCCTGTTAAAGGGGAGTTTTTCTTTCCACCATCGCTTCATGCTTGCTTAGTATGAGGGATTGAAAGCCATGGATAATGCAGACGACTGTTCCTGTGGCTCTACGCTTCTTCGGGACGGAATGCTGCTTGTCAAGACTTGATGCAATCAACTGGCTTTCCTTAGAAAGGAATTTTTTTTTTTACCAAATCTGTATAATGTGACGCAATGTGTATAATCTGATTGATTCACTTTGGAAAGTGCCTTGAGATGACATGTTTAATGAATTGGTGCTATATAAATAAAATTGAACTCAACTGAATATATATATATATATATATATAGATATATATATATATATATATATATATATATATATATATATATATATAGATATATATATAGATAGATATATTAGGGCTGGGCAAGTTAACGCGTTAATTGACTGCAGCAGCAGTCACGGCAGCACTCTGGTGCTCCCCCTCCCCTCTCGTACATGGCTCAGCGTTGCCAGCCAATCAGCACGCAGGCTCAGCCTGGCCCGCCCACTCAGCTCTCACACAAACTTAACACACAAACAGCTGAGAGAGACCACAGCAGCGGAAAAACATGAACAGGAGAAGTAGCACCGTTTGGCTTTATTTTAATACCGTAAATGAAATCAAGCTGTATGTTTTGTAAAAAGCCGGTTCATTTAAGTGGAAACACAACAAATTTATCTAAGCACATCGAGCCACAGAAACGGAGAGAGGAGACGAAACTTCTGTCATTGCCCCGACAGACCCACAGACGTCTCTGACTGAGGCGTTTCAGTCCTCCATGGAACATCCAGGTAGATCAGTGTTCATCTTCAGCAGCAGTTCATGTTAACTTTCAAAGTAGATATTATCTATCATATGTTACTGGAGCCCACACAGAAAATGTAATTAAGACCTTGAAAGAACCCAGTACATATATTAAAAAGTGTTATTTAAGATAAGATAACATTAGCTAATCCTTTTTTTATCCCACGACGGGGAAATTTATAGGATTAAAGCAACAGGCAGGTGCACACAACACAGACAAAATTACATAAGGATTGAAGTATATAAGAGGTGGATTAGCGAAAAAACCCTGCACATAACATTATTGTTATTATTATTATTATTATTATTATTATTATTATTATTATTATTATTATTATTATTTATTATTTATTATTTATTTATTTATTATTTATTATTTATCTCCGATAAATACAACTTAATTTTGCACTAGTCATTGTTCTACTTAAATAATTATAGAAATAAAAATTAGGATATATTCTTAAGTCAAGACGGACGCTGGAGGCACCAGCAACCCCCACAACCCCATGAGGGATTAATTGGGTCAGAAAATGGATGGGTGGATGGACTTAAGTCAAGACATAAACGTTTGTTTCGTAATAATATACGTACATGTACAATGTATGCAAACCCTCTGGTTTGAGTCTGTGAAAAGGATTAATAAGACAATATATCCAGTAACTGAATATATATGTTGATTTAGAGCTACTTTACAGTGACTACTCTAAAAATATTTAGATCAGAGATTTATACTGTCGTTGGCCTGTGGGGATGGGGATACCTTGGCTTTCACAAAGCACAAAGTCGTGTCCTTCTCCAGCATGTTACACAAGCATGTCTGAACATGTCCAGGTATGTAGCCGTCAAGTGATTTCATGGCTTTCATGCTCTCTCATGTGTACTGGCCTGGCGTGTTGATAAGGTAGCTGTATCTTGTGATGCGTTATCTAAAGAACAAAAATACGCAGAGAACTCTTCTTCTTTGTTTTCGTCCGCTATTGTGTTCGCCTTTTGCCTACCAGTCTGGCACGCATGCATGACAAAATGAAATCAAAACAATAACGATGAACTGGTCTATGATGGCTCCTGGCCAGGAATCTTCCAGAAGATAAGTGGCTGGGGAATCAAAACCAAATATTACTGAACAAGAACCTGTGACTGGACTATTTCTCACTGGGAAAGTCTAGTTTAAAACTGCTTATTTCTCAGTAAACATTAAAACTGTTGAAATTGTTTAAAGTTAGTGAAACTTTAGGAATATTAACATAAAGTGTTTTTTTTTTTTTTTTTCAGTAGGTCTTCGGTTCTACCTGGATTTAAATAATTTCAGACTGACTATTTTCTGTTCGGTCCTGTTTGTTTTAGGACAGAACTAAGAGATGTACTTTCTGTTCCCAGGAAAGTACAGGAGGATCGTCAATATGTGCAGGAATATAAGCCTGCACAAGATGGCATCAAGTACATTCGAGTCCTCCTGTATGGACCAGTTGGTGCTGGGAAGTCCAGTTTCATCAACTCTGTCAGTAACTTATTTCGAGGCCGGATTTCCATTCCTGCTTTGACCAGTGCAACCCTCTCAAACCAAAGCTTCACCACAACGGTAGGGACACTAAGATGTTTCTGTGCATCTACCAAACCTAGTCAATCCTGCATTGATCTGGATCTACTCGGCTGTTGTTTAAACACTGAATCTGGATCAAGTTCATATTTATGTGTTCATAAAGTCCATCTACTTAGATAGAAAACTGCTCTGATCTTCTTCCTGTTTCCCTGTCTTTTAGTTTTGGTTTGATACATCTATGAAAAAATGATTGCATCAGCAGAAGGAATTTTCTGGATCAGCTATTTCTCTGTGTTTTAGTATGAAACTCATCAATTCATTAAAGGACGAGGAAGCTCGAAGACATTTTATCCTGTGGTCTTCATCGACATGATGGGTCTGGAAGAGGGGAACAGCAGAGGAGTTCATGAAAATGACATCAAGCTGGCATTACAAGGACATGTGAAGGAGGGTCACAAGGTGTGACAGCTGCAAAAACCCATTCTGAAAAATCTACACCAATGAATGATGAATCCCTTAATACAAAAACCAGAATGGTGCTTGCTTGAAATAAAGTTCATGCTGTTTATTTTATGCTCTTTTCCAGTTCAACCCAGTTTTTCCACTAACTCAGCGTGACCTGGGCTACAGCCCGACTCCCTCTGCTGATGACAAAGTCCATGTGCTGGTCTGTGTGATCTCTGCCAACTCTCCACAGATTAAATCATCAGTTCTGGAGAAGATGAAGAACGTTAGAGAAAAAGCCAGTGAGCTGGGTGAGTTTACAGAGAATGATCTGGAAATAAACTTTAACTGCATTCTCTGTCGCTCACTTTAAAACTGAAAACAACACAATAAACATTTATTTGAGTTTCCTTTCCTGCAGGAATTCCTCAATTGGCCATAATGACTAACATTGATGGACTCTGCGGTGAAATTGAAAAAGACTTGAAAAATGTGTACAAGAGCAAGCGCCTGAAAAAAAAGGTGAGTTTGTCTCTGTTTGGTCAGATATATGAGACAAAAACATTTCAGACTGTAAATATGACTGATTTTCAATGTTTAGATGACAGACTTCAGTGCAGCAGTGGGAATCCCATTGAACTGCATCTTTCCTGTGAAGAACTACAGCCATGAAATCGACCTGAAAGATGATGTTGATACTCTGATCCTGAGTGCCCTGCGGAAAATGATCGACTTTGGAGACGACTTTATTGAAAAGATTTAAACAGAAATTTATAGGAAAAATTTTATAGGAGATTCAGTTACATTTACAGTGTTTCCTGAGGACAAAGTTACAGCTTCAGTAAATTTGTATTTAGTTAGGTCTTGCTGTTATTTGTGAATGTTACTCTTAAGGTAAAAAGAAATTCAGCATTTAGCAGAACAAAAATCATTGTTATTGTTTTTTTTTGTTTTTTTGTTTTTTGACTACAACCCAGTTTTAAAGTGAAACTTGGTTTAGGTCCAGATTAGATAGTAATGCAATTCCAGAAATAGATCCTCCCAACTTTAGATTTATGACTGAAATTAGGCAGATAAAAAGTTGGTTGTGTTTTAAGGTCATTTAATGTTATTAGAATGCAGAGTAACAGGACAATTTATAACCTTTTAATCAGGTGGTGAGATTTTAATATAAGAGGAACATTCAATGAACTATCAGGAGTTTGAATAAATCACTATAAATCAGTATCACTTATTATTCTTTTCTGTTTAGCAATTCTTGTTTTTGTTATTGAACTGGAAGACACTTTATCATCTTTGAAATTGCTGATATCTAAACAGCATAACACATTTTTTTAAAATGTTTTTGTTTGTTGTTATTATGGTCTATTTACTGACACAAAACAAAAATCTGTGTGTAAAGCTCTGTGTTCTAGTCCTCTAACTTACATGTGTTTCACCTTGTGAGTTTGAATTTTGACCTGATGTTTCTTACCCTCAGCTGTTTGGTCAATGTCATGTCAATCACAAATTTACAAATCCAGTCAGAGAACAGATTGGTTTGGTTGTTTGGGTTGTGCTCTTTTGAGCTGCAAGTCTTTGAAGAAGAGTGTATGTTGAAGAAGGGGACTCTGTCTGAATTCCTCCAATAAAGCCTCTTTACGTGGTAATTTCCATAATAGATTTGAGTCTCCTTTCCCACCAGTAGCGATATATATATATATATATATATATATATATATATATATATATATATATATATATATATATATATATAATTATGTATATATGTATGTATATATATATATATATATATAAAATTATGTATATATGTATGTATATATATATATATATATATATATATATATATATATATATATATATTTATGTATATATAATTATATATATATATATATATAGAGAGAGAGAGAGAGAGAGATAGAAATGCATATATAGATATGTATATATAGATATGTCGCTGGGCATTAGTTTGGATAACTTGGAACGCTTCTATTAACAGAGACCACTTACAAATATAAAAACTAGTCTTAGAAATGCATTGACACCTAACTGCTTTCAAACCTATACCCTAAGGTAGAAGGCACTGCTATCCAGCTCTTTAAAAGATAATAGTCCTTTGTGCTGAAACCAAACTGTTGATTCTATTCTATTAATTTATGTTGAATCAATAGATTTTTTTGTCTTTCATCATCAGCAGGTCGAACTGGTTGAACCTTTATGTTTTTTTTTTTTTTAGTTAGACCATGTTTTAATAAAGTATGTATTTATCATTTTCAGAAATTTTATTACCATCTAGCAATCTCCAGCTGTCAATGGGTGAGAGGCGTGGTACACCCTGGACAGGTCGCTAGGCAACACAGAGACAGAGAGGACAAACAGCCATTCAAATGTTGAATTTAGAACCTGGCCAGTTAACCTAAAAATCATGTTTTTGGACTGTAGGAGGAATCCAGAGTACCCAGAGAAAACCCATGCATGTACAGGGAGAACATGCAAACTCCATACAGAAACTTGAACCCAGGACCTTCTTGCTGCAAGGCAACAGCACAACCCACTGTTCCACTGTGCAGCCCAAATCACAGAACCCTGGTTTGTAATTTAGTAAGCACAGAAGTCATGAGCTGCAGAGGTTGTTGTTAATTCAGTCTTTACATTGTAAGCAGTTCATTTTTTTTTAGTTTTCTTTTTTTTCTATATATTGCATAAATAGTCAGTCTTACATATTCCCTCAATAGGCAAACTATCCCTGTTGGGAGAAAAAGTATATAATCTACATATAAGTACAGAACAGAACAAATAAAATGTGAAAGTAAGATTCATCAGAGGCTGTGTCTTTGATCACAGCTGCTGATATGTTAGTTTGTGAACCTTCCTGAAGATAAGAGGCTACAGACTCCGAGCCAAGTATACCTGAACAAGAACAACAGCAGTGAACAACTGTTTGAAATCTTTAAATCTTAATGAAACTTTAAGAAATGTCCTTAATCTAATTAAGTTGAAGTTTTGTTTTCATGAATTCTTCTGCGTGTCTTTTGTTCTAGCTGGGTTCAAATCCTTACAGACTCAATATTTTCTGTTGGGTCCTGTTTGTTTTATGACAGGAAATAATCTACATACAAGTACAGGACAAAAAAAATACAAAGTGAAAGTAAGATTCATCAGAGGCTGTGTCTTTGTTCAGAGCAGAGGGCGTTATTCAGAAGAGGAAACAGTAGCTGTTGGTTCACTTGAAAGCAGAGCAACAAAAGCACGATGTTTCAACGTTGGTCAAAGAAACCTGTAGGTGAGTGCATTTTACTTTTATGGAATTCATAAAAACTGTTCTAGGATATTTTATGTCAGCAGAAAAAAAGGTTTTAGTTATCTGTAAATCCTGTGGGGGGAAAAAGCCAAAGTCTTTCTTCATTTTTCTATCATATTGTTATTTTCTTTGTATTTATTTTTTGTGGCACTAGTGGCCTTTTAATAAAAGTAGTCTGACCCAGAGGGGGCTGACAGAGAGCAGGAAAAGATGCTAACCCTGTGCTACCAGTGTTTACAAATCCATAAAATTCATTATAAACAGCTGGATATTCAAACCCAACACTTCCTAATTTAGCAAATTGATGTTGAGACTGAGTTAAAAGTTAAAGTAAAGATTACAAATGTAGTTTGAATATGTCAGCATAGATTAAAAGATACTGTAAGAAAAGCTAACAACACTGTTTGTTTATACTTGTCTGTGCTTGACGTGATCGAATAAACGTTTTGGGACCAGTTTAATCAATGCTTCTTTGTTTTGTTTTTGGTATTCGCAGACGATCAGCCACAAGAGCCACCAGCTCGTGAGTGATTTCATTATTTTTTTCATCGAGTAGAAATATGTCACAGAACAGAGAGAGTGAAAGTAAAGTGAGGCACTTTCTGCTGACTTTATTCTGCTGTGATATGTGTGTTTCCGCTTGGTAAAATAATTGCACATCATAGTGAGGAATTTGGCATTTTGTTTCTGAAAATCGTTAAGTCAGAATAACAATTTATGTTTCTCTTCAGTTCTGGATGAACCATGGAGGGAATTACGCTGGGGGTGAGTTTACAGTAACAATGGCTGATCAGTAATGTCCGTTTACTGCTGCTGTTTTTATGATAAAAGGACGTACAATAACCTGATGTATTTTGATAACAGAAGATAAAGGTGTGGTGGGATCAAGTGTAGAAGTGCAAGGAAAAATAAGGCCAACAGAATTATAAAGTGCAGGTTTAGAAAATAAGTGTATTTGAACCGTTTGCATTGCTTTGTAATGCCTTAGACACAAACATAAAGAGAAAATATACTATGTAGTGCAAGACATCCTTGGTTACAATGTTCATGAGTGGAGCTGAAGGGTTCTCATCACAACAAATCCATTGGGATGCAATGCTTAAAATTTAAAATGATTAATAAAATCTCAATGAATTGTGTATAAGAAGCAATGGGATTTTGTGCAAATGTTTGTTTAAAGGGTTTGTGGATGGAAATGGTGTTGGTCAGAAAACGATGCATTTACGTAGCAAAAAACTCTGCTGCTCTGTGAAAATTTTGACGCAGACATTTAATTACAACCACGTTGAAATTAAAATTATGTGAAAATCCAACTGAACATTAAATGAAAACAATCCCAATTTTATCAAAACCTGAATGATAAAAGGTAATTACCAAATTCTAAACTAAATTTCCTGTCTCCTGACGAGGACCAGGAGACTGGGATTTATTTTAAAACTCCCTTATTGCTTTTTAATGTTTTTAATAGCCTTGTTGCAAAATATTCATCCAAAATCATTTTGGCGTGCCAAAGATGAGATGAGCAGATGGAGGTCAATTAATGCTTTCCCATATTTTCTGTACACAATATTCTTTGTATCATTTATGATCAGTGAACTGATTTTGACTGATATACAGCCAGCTTGTTGTAGCGGTTGCATTTGTTTTTCACCACATTCTTGTCAGTTGAATTGTACAGGTTAAAGGTGAGAAGGTGGTCTCAATGTTTACAACAGGAAAAACAGGCATCTTATAGACAAAATAACTCTTGAAAATCTTTTTTGTAAAAACAATACTTGGAGAATGTCACGTGTTTTGATCACAGCTGCTGATATGTTGGTTTGTGAACCTTCCTGAAGATAAGAGGCTACAGACTCCGAGCCAAGTATACCTGAACAAGAACAACAACCGTGAACAACTGTTTGAAAATCTTTAAATCTTAATGAAACTTTAAGAAATGTCTTTAATCTAATTAAGTTAAAATTTTGTTTTCATGAATTCTTCTGCATGTCTTTGGTTCTAGCTGGGTTCAGATCCTTAGGGACTCAATATTTTCTCTTGGGTCCTGTTGGTTTTAGGACAGAACTAACTGATCTACTTTCTGTCCCCAGAAACGTACAGGAGGATCGTCAATATGTGCAGGAATACAAGCCTGCACAGGATGACATCAAGTACCTTCGTGTCCTCTTGTACGGACCTGTCGGACATGGGAAGTCCAGTTTCATCAACTCTGTCAGTAACGTCATTCGAGGACGGATTTCCATTCCTGCTTTGGCCAGTGCCACCCTGGACGAAGCCAAGAGCTTCACCAGAAAGGTAGGAAAACTAAGATGTTTCCATGCAAATCGAGTCAATCCGCATTCATCTGGATCCACTCAGCTGCTGTTTGAACGTTCATGAAGTCTGTTTAGATGGAGATCAGCTCTCGCCTTCTTTCTGCTTTCTCTCCTTTAACTCTGGTTCTATGAGTCTTTAATGGATCGATTAGAAGAATCATTGCATTATCAACAGGAATTTTCTCCAGATGAACTTTTGTTTTGTGTTTCAGTTTGAAACTCACAAATTTAATAAAGGACGAGGAAACGAAAAGACAATTTACCCTGTGGTCTTCAACGACATCATGGGTCTGGAAGAGGAGAACAAAGGGGTTCATGAAAATGACATCAAGTTGGCTTTGAAAGGACACGTGAAGGAGGGACACAAGGTGGGACAGCGGCAAGAACCCTTTACTGGAAAATTTGCATGAATACATGAATGAATCCCCTGAGATTGAGATGGTGTTTGTTTAGAACTGGGGTCTGAAACCTACAACTAAATGAAAGAAATTATTTTCTTTCAAAAAAAAAAACATCAACGACTTTAGATATTTTAAATATAGATGTATAACATTATTATGTATAATAACAGCATTTTTTTAATTTTCGCATGACGCTAAAAGTAACGTATTCAGTTTTTAGATCAAATTCTTTTGGTTGTTTTAAACTATGTGCTTCTTTTTTAGGTCATTTTTAAAAATAACCATAAGGTAATAATAGAAAAACAAATTACACATTGACTTTGTTGGACTATTGTAAAGTTCCTTTATATTTCAGAATTTAAACTAGATATAAAATGCTGTTTCTTTAAACGATCATTGCATATTTCTCATAGAAAATATTTATCAAAACTTTTTTTTTTTTTCAAAAGGTAAGGTAACGTTTTTTTTTTAGCATTTGGTAAACATTGCTCTTTGGATTGTAAAGGTTGCAGAAGCCTGGTTTGAAATAAACTTCATGCTGTTTCTTTTGCTCTTTTCCAGTTCAACCCAGTTTCTTTACTAACTGAAGGTGACAAAGACTACAACCCGACCCCCTCTGCTGATGACAAAGTCCATGTGCTGGTCTGTGTGCTCTCTGCCAACGCTCCACAGATTAAATCATCAGTTCTGGAGAAGATGAAGAACGTCAGAGAAACAGCCAGTGAACTGGGTGATTTTAATGATCCGAGAAGAAATGTATCTGCATTCACTGTCACTTGCTTTAACCTTTTAAACTAAAAACAGCTCAAGAAATATTAACTTTTCTTGCAGGAATTCCTCAAATGGCCATGATGACGCACATCGATGAAGCTTGTGGTGAAACTGAGAAAGACCTGAAGAATGTGTACAAGAGCAGATACCTGAAGAAAAAAGTGAGTTTCAGTTAGTTTGGTCAGAGATATGAGACAAACATGTTTCAGACTGTAACTGACTGTTTTTTAATGTTCAGATGACAGACTTCAGTGCAGCAGTTGGAATCCCATTGAACTGCGTCTTCCCTGTGAAGAACTACAGCCATGAAATCGACCTGAACGATGATGTTGATACTCTGATCCTGAGCGCCCTGCGGAAAATTATCGACTTTGGAGACGACTTTATTGAAAAAAATTAAACAGAGATTTAGAGGAAACAATGAGGTGGAAGAGGTTCAGTTACATATTCTGTATATCTATAGGACAGTTAAAGCTTCATTAAGTTTGCATTAAGATAACTCTTTTTTTTTATCTAGCTGTGGAATTTAGAGGTAAAAGGAACTGTCAATTGTAGTTATTCTATCCTTCAATAAATGGATTTTACATTTTAAAGTAAAATTTGGGTTAAGATAATAGAGCAAAGTCTTAGCAGAAACAGCTCCTCCCAATGATAGATTTGCAAGTTAAATTAAGACCGAGGAAAAAAAATGGCTGTGTTGAAATTTTATTCATTGTCACTATAATCCAAGATAATGACAAGAAAAAGTATATTCTGTTGACAGAAATTGTTGTAAATCAGGAGTGTGAACTTTACCGTTTTTTTTTTCTTAGAAATATAAACATATCTTTGTTTGATTATGTCTCATTTAATGTTTTAATGTGACCCGTTTTTCATCCTTTTGATTTATCAAGTTTCCTCCACCTCTGTTTTCCTTGTAAAACAATTGCAGTTACCGTTTTTACAAAGGAGCTGTACAAATAATCTCACTTTGCTTTTTTTATACGCATCAATATTACATTGCATTGGTAGTTTGTATGTTAAACAATGTTAAGCATTCAGGAGTGTTTTTGATGTGACGCGTTTATTGATCTAAGAAGAAGATTCCATGTCCTGTCAGAAGTTTGAATAAACCTCATGAATTTGTGTGTCAGGAATGCAGTCATGTGAATTGTTGGTGGTTGTGTGGTGTATCGTCTCACCTTTCTACTGCAGGAAGCGACAGGTAGACGGCAGCCCCAGGTGTGTCCCATCCTGACCGATTAGGATTAGTACTCAAGGCATAGACCAGGCATTTCATCACGCCTCAACAGCTGTGCCTGTATCTTCTGACATAACTGCCAATAACTACTGAAACTAGTTGGTGCAGATCACCATTTTGGCGTGAGATTGGTTCCGAAGATGTGTTTTAACCTGGTGTGAGCATTGCAGAAACCCAACCGATGGACCATAATTTCATGCTTATGTATTATGTATTTCACAAACTACGGCTGAGTGACGTTGCTAAATGGAGTACCTTAGAGTTACAGAGTGCCAGCACATGCAAGAAGCTGTGCAAAACATTTATTTTTCAGGGGGTTTAGGCTCCAGCCCTAGTTACAAGGGTAGTGTGAGACACTGGAATGAACTGGAGATTTTAAAGAACACTTTTCCAGGTCTTTAAAAAAACTAAGTATAGAAGTGTGTGTGTACAGCAGCAGAAATTTGAAGAAATTGTTGTTGGTGTGTAGTGAAGGCTCCGGATACGTTATGAGAGGAGTGAAATAAATTTAAATGAACGATCCGACTTTATAAAAATGTATTCATTTATATACTTATTAATATGTAACAAAACATTTCTCTTTGTTAAACAGCATAAAGTATCTCAGCATGAAAACATGTATTTATTTACATATTTAATAATATGCCATACCTCATGTCTGTCTTTGTTAAATAGGATAAAGCAAACTATTTTAATATGAAATCATGTATTTATTTACGCATTAATATACAATGCCAATTAAAAGCATAAAACAAAGTATTTTAGCATGAAAACATGTTTTATGTGTGATAGCATCCCGTATCATAAACGCATCTGTGTCAATTGTAACAAACCAAACTGTGTGAAAATGACTTTGAAAAGCCCAGCAAACTTACAAGGAGGATTTCAGATTCCTGGGGGTTTAGTTTCACGGATAAAAGGTCCTGGTTTGAGGTAGGACTTTGGGAAAAAAAATTATAAATAAATTATATATACTGCTTTATAGTCCCATAGAGGGGAGCTGTGTCTCTGTTTTTATCTCATCTCTTTGGGAACAGTATGCTGCACTAAGAGATATCTCAGTAGAGAGCAGTTAGTAGTCTTACAGAAGCCTCATCTCCTCACTGCTTTAAACTGTGACCCAGCCCTTTGAAAAAACTTGAGAAAAAAACAGTCCTTTGTTCTGAAAGCAAGCAAATACATGTTGAATCAATGGATTTTTTGGATATCATGGTCGGCAGGTCTTAACTGGTAGAACAATTAGGATATTTACTTATTTTTGTCAGAGCATGTTTTAATAAAATATGCATTTATTAGATACCTCTGGTATATAATTTAGTTTCCACAGGAGCCATGAGTTGCAGAAGGTGTTGTTAATTCTGTCTTTAACACTTTTTGTGGTTAAATTTGATGTTTGATTCAACATATTACTGCAGTAGAGAGCGCACAGAAAGCGAAAGTAAAGGATTCATCAGAGATTGTATCTTTGTTCAGAGCAGAGGGCGTTGTTCAAAAGAGGAGACGGTACATCTTGGTTCACTTGAAAACAGGCCAATAAAAGCACAATGTTTCAACGTTGGTTCAAGAAACCTTCAGGTCAGTTCCTCTATTTTGCAGATGACTTTGCTACGTATTTGCAAGACTTTATTCCCAAAAGTTGTTGTAGTATATTTAATATGAGCAGAAAGCATTTTTGAGCAGATTGTAATTTTTTTCATTGCACTCGTGGCCTTTATATGAAAGTATATGACAGGAAGAGGGCTGAGAGAGGGCGTGGAGGCACGGCAACGGTCCACAGGATGGAGTCAAACACGACCGCGTAGAAGACTGTTACATGTCTTAGCAACGTGTCCAAATATGTTAAATTCATTATAAACAGCTGTATTGTTATTCCAACACTTCCTGATATAGCACATTTTATATCTTCTGCTCCTGATAATGAAACTGATTTAAAGGTAAAGATTTTAAATGTTTAATTGTGACAGCTCATATAAAAATGACAGCTAACAAAATACTTTTGTAATTTGTGAATAACTTGATTCTGTAAAATCTTTGGGACCAGTTTAAATATGTTTTTTTTATGTTTTTTTGCAGATCAGGTAAAATAGCCACCTGCTCGTGAGTGATTCCATTTTTTTTTTCCACCAAGCAGAAATATGTCACAGAACACATAAAAAGTGAAAGTAAAGTTAGACACTTTCTATTGTTTTAATCAGAATAATGTTTATCTTCAGTTCTGGAGGAACCGTGGAGGAAACTACACTGGGGGTGTGTTTACAGTAACACTGTTGCTGGCTCATCAGTAATGTCCTTTTACTGTATCTGCTTTTATGATAGAAGGACATATAACAATCCAAGGAGTTAAACACTGATATCCATCCATCCATTCATCTATCCATGGATGAAGTTAAAGATGTGGTGGCAAAGGAAAACAAAGTGCAATATAATTATAAAGTGAACGTTTAGAAAATGTTCTACAATTATATTTGAACAATTTGCATTGCTTTGTAAGACCTTAGACACAAGAGTATAAATAAAAGATTAATTAGGTATTGAGAGAATTACATGGTTACAATATTCTTTAATACCTTTGACGCAATGATGCCTCGAAGCTGCGCTCATGCGCAATCGCACAGCAAATCTATGCTGCACAGTAAATAAAATCTAAGATGAACTGTTAACAAAACAATAATAAACCAAGTTATTTTGTACCTGTCATGGATTAGTTTTGATTCGGCTTTGGTTTACCGTTATTCTCAGTTTTTCCACCTTCTTTGGGTTTTAGTTAGGTTTTGACTTTATTCATTGTTAATTTTTAGTTTCCTCCTTCCCTTTCACTCAGCCTTCACTTCACTCTCCTTGCAGTCAGTCACACCTGTTGGTAATTAATCAATCAGACACATTTCATCTGCTAGCCTTCCTATTTAAGCCTCCCTCTGCCTCACTCTAGTGCTGGTCCATCTTCTGTTATCACCCACTCCATGCCAGTCCTCGTTTTTGTCTTGGAAGATATGTTTCTGTTCTCTCGTTTAAGGTTAGTCCTGCCTGTTGCCTTGAAAGACTTTGTAGCCTGCTGTTGTCCCTGGAGAAGCTCTGTTCTGTGTCCTGGTGTCTCCCGAGAACTGCTAACCTGACTAGCCGCCCTATAGAAGCTCCACTCTGTGCACTGGTGTTGCTACAAGGCCTGCTAGCCAAGCAGCTCTATGCTTTCCTAGCCTCCTAGCTTTATGGACTCTTACTCCGGGCTGTCAGTTCCTGCCATCACCTACATCCCTGACCTTCTGCAGTCCTGAACCTCCGGTCTTCATCACTCACCACCCAGCATACTTCCTTCAATAAAAAACTCAAACTTTTAGTCCCGTGTGTGTGTCCTGAGTTCATCGATAAACAAACCTTGACAGTACCATTTTGCAACTCTGGTTAGACGGTGTTCCGCGGTCTCACTCTGTGAGCGCCAGGTGCTGATCGGACCACTCCACTGATTGGTGAGTGGGTCAGACTTCTTTATAGTTGGGCAGGTTGCGGTGTGCGTCTTTATTGTGGGCCCTGTTTCAGAAAAATGGTCAATCTACCCTGAGTAGAAAGCTGCTGCTCTGAGTAGTTCTACCTCACTGTCAGACTCAGCGTTTCAAGTTTTAGAACAGGTGATATCAGTCAGGTAACTAACACAGCGCCAGATCAACCATGAGTAGAACGTGAGCACGAGCATGAAAAAAGCCCTGATCAGTGGAATAGATAACGTGATTCACCATGGCAACCTGGAAGTGGCATTTCCCACAAGTGCCCGTCCGTCCGTCTTCTTCCGCTTATCCGGGGTCGGGTCGCGGGGGTAGCAGCTTCAGTAGGGAGGCCCAGACGTCCCTCTCCCCAGTCACTTGAGCCAGCTCCTCAGGAGGAATCCCAAGGCATTCCCAGGCAAGCCGGGAGACATAGTCCCTCCAGCGTGTCCTGGGTCTTCCCCTGGACCTCCTCCCGGTGGGACGTGCCCAGAACACCTCACCAGGGAGGCGTCCAAGAGGCATCCTGACCAGATGCCCGAGCCACCTCGACTGGCTCCTCTCGACGTGGAGGAGCAGCGGCTCTACTCTGAGTCCTCCCCGGATGACTGAGCTCCTCACCCTATCTCTAAGGGAGAGCCCAGACACACTACGGAGAAAACTCATTTCAGCCGCTTGTATCCGGGATCTCGTTCTTTCAGTCACGACCCAAAGCTCGTGACCATAGATGAGGGTAGGAACGTAGATCGACCGGTAAATCGAGAGCTTCGCCTTTTGGCTCAGCTCTTTCTTCACCACAACGGATCGGTACAGCGCCCGCTTCACAGCAGAAGCTGCACCAATCCGCCTGTCGATCTCCCACTCCATCTTCCCCTCATTCGTGAACAAGACCCCAAGATACTTGAACTCCTCCACTAGGGGCAGGACATCCTCCCCAACTCGGAGAAGGCACTCTACCCTTTTCCGGTTCAAGACCATGGTCTCGGATTTGGAGCACTGATTTTCATCCCGGCCGCTTTGCACTCGGCTGCGAACCGCTCCAGTGAGAGCTGTAGATCACGCCCTGATGAAGCATATAGGACCACGTCATCCGCAAATAGCAGAGACGCAATCCTAAGGCCACCAAAACGGATCCCCTCAACACCTTGGCTGCACCTAGAAATTCTGTCCATAAAAGTTATGAACAGAATCGGTGACAAAGGGCAACCTTGGCGAAGTCCAACTCGCACCGGAAACGAGTACGATTTACTGCCGGCAATGCGGACCAGACTCTGACACCGGTCGTACAGCGACCTGACAGCCCTTATTAAAGGGTCCGGTACTCCATACTCCCGGAGTACCCCCCACAGGATCCCTCGGGGGACACGGTCGAATGCTTTCTCCAGATCCACAAAGCACATGTAGACTGGTTGGGCAAACTCCCATGCCCCCTCAAGAATCCTGCTGAGGGTGTAGAGCTGGTCCAGTGTTCCACGGCCAGGACGAAAACCACACAGCTCTTCCTGAATCCGAGATTCGACTATCCGACGGACCCTCCTTTCCAGAACCCCCGAATAGACCTTACCAGGGAGGCTTAAGAGTGTGATTCCTCTGTAGTTGGAACACACCCTCCGGTCCCCCTTTTTAAATAGGGGGACCACCACCCCAGTCTGCCAATCCACGCAATGCTGCAGAGCCGCGTTAACCAACACAGCCCCACAACATCCAGAGCCTTAAGGTACTCAGGGCGAATCTCATCCACCCCCGGGGCCCTGCCACAGAGGAGCTTTTTAATAACCTCGGCAACCTCAGCACCAGAGATGGGAGAACCCGACCCAGAGTCCTCAGGCTCTGCTTCCTCAATGGAAGACGTGTTGGTGGGATTAAGGAGGTCTTCAAAGTATTCCGCCCACCGACGCACGACGTCCCGAGTCGAGGTCAGCAGCACACCACCCCCACTGTAAACAGTGTTGGTACTGCACTGCTTCCCCCTCCTGAGACGCCGGATAGTGGACCAGAATCGCTTCGATTCTGGTCCACTATCCAGATTTCCCACAAGTGGAATTAGAAATCTTTAATGAATATTAAACTATAAGATACAATACTGTTACTGTAGAAAAAGCGAGTTGGTGGTAGAGAATAGCTGAAAAGTCAATGCATGAGCGACATGAGAGTTTTTTGAGAGAAAATTACATTTGCTTTCTCAAACTTTACTTATTCAACACAAAGGAGGGAGTGGGAGGGGGGTGCGCATTGATTTTAGGCATTGAAAGGACATAATAGCAAATCATGATGAAGTGTAAAAAATACAGTTTAATCGAGTAAGGTTAAGTTATAAGCTTTTCTTATATTTAACCATTCTAAATTCAATTCAATTATATTCAATTTTAATTATATAGCGCCAAATCATGAAACATGTCATCTCAAGGCACTTTCAAGTTCAATCATATTATACAGATTGGGTCAGATTATACAGATTGGGTCAGATTATACAGATTGGTCAAAAAATGTCCTATATAAGGAAACCAGTTGATTGCATCAAAGTCCCGACAAGCAGCATTCACTCCTGGGGAAGCGTAGAGCCACAGGGAGAGTCGTCTGCATTGTACATGGCTTTGCTGCAATCCCTCATACTGAGCAAGCATGAAGCGACAGTGGGAAGAAAAACCTCCGGCAGAACCGGGCTCAGTATGAACGGTCATCTGCCTCGACCGACTGGGGTTACGGAAGACAGAGCAGAGACACAACAAGAGAGACAAAAAAGCACAGAAGCACACATTGATCTAGTAATCTGTTCTACATTAGATGGTAGTAGCGGGTGAGCTGTCTTCTCTGGATGATGTCACAGTTAACAGAACGCCAGACCAGGTGTACCTACTATGAAGAAAAAGAGAGAGAGCAAAAAGTTAAAAGCTGAAATGACGACAGTCATTTCAATGTAATACAATGCAAAACTGGAGAACAGTAGACTGAAGAACAGTAGAAATCAGTAGAGTGAGAAAATTAGACCCTGATGTCCTCCAGCAGCCTAGGCCTATCACAGCACAACTATAGAGATAGCTCAGGGTATGAGCCACTCTAACTATAAGCTTTGTCAAAAAGGAAAGTTTTAACATTAGTCTTAAAAATAGATAGGGTGTCTGCCTCACGGACCAAAACTGGGAGTTGGTTCCACAGGAGAGGAGCCTGATAGCTAAAGGATCTGCCTCCCATTCTACTTTTAGAGACTCTAGGAACCACCAGCAGACCTGCAGCCTGAGAGCGAAGTGCTCTGTTAGGAACATACGGGGTAATCAGAGCTCTGATATATGATGGAGCTTGATTATTAAGGGCTTTATACGTTAGAAGGAGAATTTTAAATTATATTCTTGATTTAACAGGAAGCCAATGAAGGGAAGCTAAAATTGGAGAAATATGATCACTCTTGTTGATTTTCATCAGAACTCTTGCCGCAGCATTTTGAATCAGCTGAAGACTTCGAACTGCATTTTGTGTACTTCCTGATAGTAAAGAATTACAATAGTCCAGCCTTGAAGTAACAAATGCATGGACTAGTTTTTCAGCATCACTCCTGGACAGAATGTTTCTAATTTTGGCGATATTCCGGAGGTGAAAAAAGGAAACTCTGGAAACCTGTTTAATATGGGATTTAAATGACATGTCTTGGTCGAAAACAACACCAAGATTTTTAACTTTATTACCAGAGGCCAAGTTAATGCCATCCAAATTAAGTGATTGATTAAGAACTTTATTTTTTGAAGACTCTGGCCCAAAGATTACAACTTCTGTCTTGTCAGAATTTAAATGCAGGAAATTTAAAGTCATCCAGCTTTTGATGTCATCAAGACATGACTGCAGTCGAAGTAACTGATTGGATTCATCAGGATTTATGGATAAATATAGCTGAGTGTCATCAGCATAACAGTGGAAATTAATCCCATGCTGTCTGATAATTTTGCCAATCGGAAGCATATATATAGTAAATAGAATTGGTCCAAGGACTGAACCCTGTGGTACTCCACAAGTGACCCTAGAGTTTGAGGAAGATTTATTATTAACATGAACAAACTGGAATCTGTCCGACAGATAAAATTTAAACCAGCCTAATGCTTTTCCCTTAATCCCTACAGTATGCTCAAGTCTTTGTAGGAGAATATTGTGATCAACTGTATCAAATGCAGCACTGAGATCTAACAGGACAAGTATAGACACAAGTCCATTATCTGAGGCCATGAGAATATCATTGGTGACCTTCACCAGAGCTGTTTCAGTGCTATGATGAGCTCTGAAGCCTGACTGAAACTCCTCAAGTAGGTCATTACTTTGTAAATGTTCACATAGTTGATTAGCAACTACTTTCTCAAGAATTTTAGATAAGAAAAGAAGATTAGATATAGGTCTGTAATTTACTAACTCATCTTGATCAAGAGATGGTTTCTTAAGTAAAGGTTTAATAACAGCTACTTTAAAAGCCTGTGGTACATATCCATTTACCAAGGATAGATTAATCATGTCTAAAATAGGACCACTGATCAGAGGGAATACCTCCTTAAACAACTTGGTTGGGATTGGGTCTGACATACAGGTAGAAGGTTTAGATGAAGCTAAAATTTTAGATAGCTCAGAAAGCTCTACTGCTTTTAAACAGTTCAGACACTGCGCAGGTTCTAAGGATTCCTCCAATGCTGCCTCACTTACTGAGGACGAGGTAATCATGTTTGGGAGGATGCCAATTATTTTATTTTTAATGGCATCAATTTTATTTATGAAGAATCCCATAAAATCATTACTGCTAAGAGCTAAGGGAATGGATGGATCAACAGAGCTGTGGCTCTGGGTAAGTTTGGCGACTGTACTGAAGAGAAATCTAGGATTATTCTTATTCTCCTCAATTAATGATGAAAAGTATGCTGCTCTAACTCTGCGAAGGGTCTTGTTATACAACAATAGACTGTTCTTCCAGATTAGGTAGGATTCCTCTTGGTGTGTAGAGCGCCATTTTCTCTTCAATTTCCTAACATTGTGCTTCAAGGAACGCAGCTCTGAATTAAACCAAGGAGCCAGCTTCCTGTGAATAATCACCTTCTTTTTCAAGGGAGCTACATTGTCTAATGCAGAACGCAATGACGAAGTCATACCGTTTACAAAGACATCTATTTGTGAATTGGAAGAAACAACATTGCTGCCATCTACAGGGCATTTCTGCAATACGGAGGATATTAAAAAGGGGACAGACTCTTTAAGTTTTGATACAGCATTATCCGATAAATATCTACTGTAATGGAACCCTCTTTTGGGGGTGGAGAACTCAGTTAGATTAAACTCAAATGTTATTAAAAATGATCAGATAGGACAGGATTGTGAGGAAATACTGTTAATTCTTCACAATCAATGCCATATGTCAGCACAAGGTCTAAAGTATGGAGCCAAGAGTGTGTCGGTTTATGCACATTTTGAGCAAAACCAATTGAATCTAGGATGGTTTTAAAGGCTACACTAAGGTTATCACATTCTGTGTCAACATGGATGTTAAAATCACCCACTATAATAGCCTTATCAGTATTTAACACCAAATCAGATAAGAAATCTGACAACTCATCCAAAAACTGAGTGTAAGGGCCTGGTGGACGATACAAAACAACAAACAGAAGAGGTTTTATTGCTTTGCAGTTTGGATGAGGGAAACTGAGGGTTAAATGTTCAAAAGAACTGTAGTTATTAATTGGCCTGGGACTAATTAATAAATCAGACTGAAAGATGGTTGCCACTCCTCCTCCTCTTCCCACAGATCTGGGAATGTGGAAATTTGAATAATTGGAGGGAGTTGACTCATTTATACTAACGTAGTCCTCTTATAGCCAGGTTTCTGTGAGACAAAACAAATCAATCTGTTTATCAGAAATCAATTCGTTAACTAACAAAGTCTTTGGAGGGAGAGACCTTATATTTAATAGACCACATTTAATTGTTTTATTTTTAGGTTCAAGGTGAACTGTGTTGATTTTTATTAGGTTTTTATGATTTGTTCCTTTTAGATAAGTTTTTGATCTGTTAAGTTTTGGCCGTGGGAAAGACACCGTCTCAATAGGATAATGGATGGGTAACAGTACAGAAGCTGCAGAGAGGTGTGTTAAACTACGGCTGTGCTTCCTGGTCTGGACCCTGGGTTGTCAGCATTTAGGAGGACTAATAAATCCGGCCAGATTCCTAGAAAGAAGAGCTGCACCATCCAAAGTAGGATGGATGCCGTCTCTCCGGATCAGACCAGGTTTTCCCCAGAAAGTTCTCCAGTTATCAATGTAGCCCACGTCGTTTTCAGGACACCACCTAGACAACCAGCGGTTGAATGATGAGAAGCAGCTATACATGTCATCACTGGTCAAATCAGGCAGGGGACCAGAGAAAATTACGGAGTCCGACATTGCTTTAGCAAACTCACACACCGAAGCAACACCAACTTTAGTGACCTCTGATCGGCGTGATCGGGTGTCATTACCGACAGCGTGAATAACAATCTTACTGTATTTACGCTTATCCTTAGCCAGCAGTTTTAGTTAAGATTCTATGTCGCCCGTTCTGGCCCCTGGCAGGCATTTAACTATGGTCTCTGGTGTCTCTAGTGCCACGTTTCTGACTATTGAGCTCCCAATAATCAGGGTCGGCTTCTCAGCGGGTGTGTCGCTGAGTGGGGAAAATTTGTTTGAAACGCAGACGGGTTTGGGGAGTGTTGGCCTAGTGGTTAGAGCAGCGCGCTTGCTCTCAGAGAAGGATGCAGGTACCCGGTTCGATCCCCAGCGCCTGCACTCTGGCTCCCTGAGCAAGACCCTTAACCCCAGATTGCTCCCCGGGCGCCGCACATGGCAGCCCACTGCTCCCCAAGGGGATGGGTTAAAAGCAGAGAACAAATTTTGTTGTAATGTATGTTTCAATGACAACAAAGATGATACTACTATTATTACTATTACATAACAAAAGAAAAAAAAAACATAGAAAATTCGATGAACAAAAAGTCCCTTTCTTTCGATTATTTACAATAAAGAAAATTTTAAGAAATTTTTATAAACTTAAAATCCATGTTTTACAGAGCTTAAATGGACAATCAAATGCTACTTTGACGGCCTTATGGATACACGAAAGAGAACATTGGAGAAAATAGTGACCACTGCCAGTAAATTGCTGGGGATTAGTTTGGATAACTTAGAACACATTTACGGAGAGAGATTTCATTATAAAGTAAAAAGAAATCTTGCTGATCAAAAGCAGCCACTCCTTACGGATTCTAAAGTCAGGTAGAAAGTATCACTACCCAAACATTAGAGAAAATAGAAAAAAAAACAGTCCTTTTTTTGTTTTTGTCTTTCATAGTAAGCAGGTCTGAACTGGTAGAACCTTTATATTTCTTTAATTAGAGCACGTTTGACCAAATTACTAAATTTTTAGATAACCCTGGTATGTAATTTAGTATGGACACAAGCCATGAGCTGCAGAGGGTGATGTTGTCAGTTCTGTCTTTTCATTGTCAGCGCTTAAATGTGTTTGATAGAGACTGTTTCTTACTTGATTATATTTTGTTGAGTGTTAAAAGTATCAGTAAATAGCTAGTCTCATGCATTGACTCGGTGAGAAAAAATGTCAATATTGGGACAAAAAAGTTTCTAATCTACACATAATGGCAGCACAGGGCTCACAGAAAGTGAAAGTAAGAGATTCATCAGAGGGCGTTATTCAACAGAAGACATTCTAGCTGTTCGTTCACTTGAAAACAGAGCAGTAAACACAGAATGTTTCAAGGCTTGTTCAAGCAACCTTTCGGTGAGTTACATTATACAGATCTAATACACTTTCTAATGGAGCAAATTTACTATCCTCTGCAACTGATGCGAAAACTGATTTGAAAGTGAAAGCCGATATTTCAAATGTTGTTTAAAGGCATCAGCTTAGATTAAAAAAAAAGCTAACAGCACTTTGTGGTTATACTTTTCAATGTTTTTCTGACTGGATTGAGGGAAATCTTTTTGGACTGATGTTTTTTCTGTTTATTTTTATTTTTTTCAGAAGTCAAAGAATATGAGCCGTCTGCTCGTGAGTGATTACATTTTTCTTTCACCAAGTACAAGTACATTACAGGAAACTGAAAGGGGAAGTGAAGTAGTGCACTTACTGGTGACTGTGTTCTGCTGTGATATATGTGTTTCCACCTGGTAAAAAAGCTGGACAGCATAGGAGGAATTTGGCATTTTGTTTTTGAAAATGTTTTAGTCATCTTTGCAGAAACATAATTAATGTTTCTCTTCAGTTCTGGATCGACCGTGGAGAGAACTGTACTGGGGGTGAGTTTACAGTAGAACTGCCAATGGCTGTTCAATATGTTCTACAAGTGTATTTGAACTATTTGCATTTCATTTAGACAAACACAATAAATAAATAAATAAATGAATTTTGAAGTGAGAGACATCCATGGATATATTGTTTATGAGTAGATTGTCATAACAGAAAAGTATGCTGTGGGACAGAAGAGCTCTACTATGCAATACTCAAAATCTGAAGTGGTTAATAAAACTGTCAGTAAACAGTCAATAAGAAGCAACGGGATTTTGTGTAGAACGTTTTAAAGTGGTGGTGGATGGAAATAGCGCAGTTCAGATACATTTAGATCTAACAAACTATCATATTGGAGAAAAGGAACAATTATTAAATGAAACCTTGCCTAATTTTTAATACAACCTGTAACCTGAATAATAAAACAAAAAGCAAATCTGCTATTAAAAAGAAATGTAAAAATGAAAAAGCTGAAACAATCTGGTTGTATAAGTGTACACACCTTTAAACCAATACTTTGTTCCACCATTCAGTCCTCTTGGGTACTGGTCTAACATAAGTTGCAGAAAATTCGGGTCATGAAAACAGCAAACAGGCTTTAATTGAACTCATCTGGACTTTTGCTCAGTTTTCAGTTGAACTAACAAAGAGTTACAAAGAGTTTTCATCCATTCTGGCAGCTCACACTTGAGCAACCTGCAGTTGCAGTGATGCTGATAGTTGTTGATTTGCATTTGACTTGGAATGTGCCTATGAGGATGTGGCTCCATGTGCAGCAATGCCTCCTGGATAGATATAGAAATCTTTACAGAAAAACTGAGGGAAAGTCCGATTACCTACAATTTAAGCCTGCTTGCAACTGCAAATAAAGCTCAGCAATCCTTTTGGGATTATTTGACATTTTTCCCTGGCTAAAGCCGCTGTTTGTAGTAATATTACAAAGGAGCTATGTGACCATCAATTTGCTAAAGTATCATTAGGGAAAAGGTACAAAACTCCAAACAGTACAGTCATCAACAACTGGAGGAAATATGAAACAATAACACAAACAGCTAGATCTGAACATTTTTCTATAACTGATGAAAAGACGAGAGTAACTACGTGAGGGAGGCTTCCAACACTGACGTACGATTAGACCTAAACCTTCAAAAACCAGCGCAAAGATCCTGATCCCTTCCATCTTTTGACAAAACACAAAACCTTCTTTCAGTCTTAGAGTCTTTCTACAAGGACCAGAAGAAGAGCCTTCATAAGTCTAATATTAAGGTCCATTATCTTTCAGGATGGATTTTGACATTCTCTTATCGCCTTTTAAAATTTGAAGTGGCTTTGCTGCAAAGTGTTTATCTGAAATGTTTGTGTACCAGACCCCTCAGGTCGGCAGGTGCAGGTATATTAATGACTTTCTGCACTTTCTGTAAACAACATTCTTTTTAATAGATTTCAATACCGGTCAATAAAGTTTAACTGATGTATAACCAGAATTTTGCTGGAGTTATGCTCTCATTATTTGTTCACTGTGTTGTTTTTTTAGGTGGAATGGTAGAGGTTAAATGTGAGATCTTCCTGATTGTTAACATCAGAAAAAAAATGCATTTTAACAGGTGTTTGGACTCTTTAGTTTGACTACAGGCTAAGAGGAACAGAGTCCATATTACATATATAGATAAAATGACCATTGCAGAACTCTTCATAAAAAAATGGGAGAATTTGACGTATTTTGATCATAGCGGCTGATGTGTTAGTTAGGGAATGTGTCTCTTGGTTCGAACTATCCTGAAGAAAAGAGGCTAGAGAATCAAAACCAAGTATTGCTGAACACCAACCTGCATCTAGAGTTACAGTGAGAGAGGTTCTCAGAAGCCCTGAAAACAGCTGTGGCTGAATCAAGTTATCTCACTCTGACAGTTTAGTTTAGCCTCTTCTTACCCGGAAAATAACACAACTGTCTAAATCTTTAAATGTTAGGGAAACTTTTACCAACATCTTTATTAAAATAAATTGAAGATATTGTGAAATGAAGTCTTTTCGTTTTCTTAAATTCTTCTGCAGGTTTTTGGTTCTATCTGGGTTCAGATTCTTACAGACTCGATATTTTCTGTTGGGTCCTGTTTGTTTTAGGACAGAACTAACGGATGTACTTTCTGTTCCCAGAAACGTACAGGAGGATCGTCAGTATGTGCAGGAATACAAGCCTGCACAAGATGACATCAGGTACCTTCGAGTCCTCCTGTACGGACCTGTTGGTGCTGGGAGGTCCAGTTTCATCAACTCTGTCAGTAACGTCATGCGAGGACGGATGTCGACTCCTGCTTTGGCCTGTGCCGGTTTTCTCCCCTTTACCAAAACGGTGAGAAAACTAAGACGTTTCTGTGCATCTTCCAGAAATAGAGTCAGTGTTGCATTGATCTGAATTTGTTGTTTGAATTTGTGTTTATAAAGTATGTCTGCTAAAATGGAGATCAGCTCCAACCTTCTTTCTGCTTCCTGTCTGTCAGTTTTGGTTCGATAGATCTATCCAAAAAAAATCACTGCTTCAGTAACAGTAATTTTCTCTGGATCCATTTTTTTTCTGTGTTTCAGTATGAAACTCATAAATTCATTAAAGGACAAGGAAGCTCAAAGACGTTTTATCCTGTGGTCTTTACTGACACCATGGGTCTGGAAGAGGGGAGCAGCAAAGGAGTTCATGTAGACGACATCAAGCTGGCTTTGAAAGGACACGTGAAGGAAGGTTACAAGGTGCAGCCTAAAAAAGTGATTGAATGAATGATTCCTCTAAAATAACGACCAGATTGGTGTTGCTTTTAGAATAAAGTTCATGTTGTTTCTTTTGCTCTTTTCCAGTTCAACCCAGTTTCTCCACTAACTGAAGGTCACCCAGACTACAACCCGAACCCCTCCGCTGATGACAAAGTCCACGTGCTGGTCTGTGTGATGTCTGCCCACAGTTCACAGATTAGACCATCAGTTCTGGAGAAGATAAAGAAGGTCAGAGAAACAGCCAGTGAGCTGGGTGAGTTTACAGAGGGATCTAGAAAAAAACCTTCATCTGCATTTACCGACACTTGCTTTAACCTTTTAAACTGAAAACGGCTAAAAAAATATTAACTTGAGTCTCTTTTCCTGCAGGAATTCCTCAAATGGCCATGATGACGCTCATCGATGAAGCTTGTGGTGAAATCGAGAAAGACCTGAAGAATGTGTACAAGAGCAGATACCTAAAAACAAAGGTGAGTTTCAGACCATTTGGTCAGAGATATAAGACAAACATGTTTCAGACTGTAACTATGACTGGTTTTCAATGTTCAGATGAAAGACTTCAGTGCATCAGTGGGAATCCCATTGAACTGCATCTTTCCTGTGAAGAACTACAGCGATGAAATCGACCTGAAAGATGATGTTGATACTCTGATCCTGAGCGCCCTGCGGAAAATTATCGACTTTGGAGACAATTTTATTGAAAAGAATTAAACAGATTTAGAGGAAACGATGAGGTGGAAGAGGTTCAGTTAATATGCTCTATATCAATAGGACATTTAAAGGTACATTAATTTTGTGTTAAGTTTGGCATTTTTGTTTTTTGGAATCTAGTTTTGGATTTAGAGGTAAAGGGAACTTTTAGCAGAAAAAAAACTTTCAGCTGTAGTTATTCTATCCTTGAATAAAAACTAGATTTCATGTTTTAAAGTGAAACTTGTTTTAGGTCAAGATAGCAGTGCAAAGTACTACAAGAAATGGTTCCTCCCAACTTTAGATTTACGAGGGATATAAGGACAGAGGAAAAAGTTGTCTGTGTAGCAAGGAGTCAATAAAATAGCAAGGTATCGTTTAATGTCATTAAAATGCAAAATAATAGGGGAAAATGTATAATCTTTTGAAAAGGGAGAGATTTCTTTTCATCAATCGGGAAAATTTGCTTTTTTTTTTTTTTTTCAGAAATTTAAACATTTCTTTAATATGTATTATTATCTGTTGTCATGATGCAGCCTGAAGGCTGCATTCTGAACATTTTCAATTCAATTGAATTCAATTTTATTTATATAGCGCCAATTCATGAAACATGTCATCTCGAGGCACTTTACAAAGTGGACGCGTATGCGCCCCGGAAAACAAAACTTGCCAAATCCGGTCGGGAGAAGGGCGAAAACATCGTTTCCACCAACAAAAGCCTTCAGAGCTGTTCTCTGATGTTCTTTTAATGAAACAATATTAGGTAGATTGGACAACACGGAAGAAATAACAGCATCAATGTTAACGCTTGCTTCCTCGACGAGCCGCCATTGCTATCAAAACAGTCTCACGTCATGGTCGCTTCTCCACTACGTCACATCTATGAAATGCCAGCCCTGCGTCCTGATTGGCTAGACAATAAAATTGGTTGGAGAAATCACTTTCTATGGAAGATGTCCCAGATGTATGTGAGTGGAGCTAGGCGGAGCAACATACGTCTGGCATGAGTCAGGTTAATGAGGGATAGGCATGACAGAAAATCATTGTTATATTATTGTATTTTACTTTGTTTAACCTGGTAAAATCCCATTGAGTTTAGAAATATATTTGTTGTAATGTGAATATAGCCAATGCTTTAAATAGTAAGAAAACATTAAGTGGGTTTTTAATTGATGTTTTCACAAGAACCAGTGTCAGTTCAGGGAATAGACGTAGTGCTGCACCAGGTCCTGCTGGCATGGAGGTGGTGAACAGCAGCAATATGGAGTCAGAGCAGGAACCTTCAGGAACCTTAAGACCATAAACACACCTGCAGGTTTCAAGGTTCTGCAGGTGGAGGCGTGGCCTGAGATGGTATGAGATTCCCGGCCTGAGTTATTGTCCCAGTCCGCTGATGGTCATGTCAGATGCGACAGCAGAGTAGAGATCCAGTCGTTGGAGGTAATAATAAGAACTAATTAAAATAAAGTAATAAACCATAGGTCTATCCACATTTACTCAGCCTCTCCCCCATTGACCGCTGGATACAGACACCAGCCCCCCTGCGCAGTGAGACGTCTTCAGCGCCCCTCCCTACTCCCAGCGTCTCCACAGCGTCTCTTTAACAGTATAGTAAAATAGTTTTTTTCACGATGATTTAACGTCTTTACAGCCTACAGTCAGTGTAGGGGGCGTTTATTAACCAGCTTTGTTTATTTACAAGCATGCCACAATGTTTAGGATCAGGTTTGGTATTTTACGCCTTGGCGTATTAAAATTAATAGCGCGTCCCGCTCGCTGCGTGTTTTCCCCACTGAAATGATTCTGCTGCTGTTATTCTAACAGTCAATGTTTGTTCACATGCAGAGACTCTCTGTCCTTCTTCTGTCTTCAGATCAGAATATGAATATTCAGAATATGCTGCGCCAGTTCTGTTCCAGCTTTGGAGCGTGTTCATATTTTCATGTTACCTCCTATAACTGAATTGTTCATTAGCATTTGATCTAAATATTAATGAAGGAACTCAGACAAGTTTGTTCTCTGTTGCTCTGATCCTGGTTTACTTTGAACAAACTAATCACTTCGTAGCTGTTTTAATAAGTACAAACCTTTTGAAAACCAGGCTCTTGATGTCTCACCCTGAACCCTCTGTTAAATCTTAACATTTCAAATCTGACAGAAGGGGGCGCTGTTGCAACACCAGTAAAAAAGAGAATGAAAGGCATGACTTTTTAAAAACTGTATTTTTATTGTTTTACAAACACTGGAGACGTTTGGATTGTTTTGTCACAGACTCGGTGGATTGTATTAAAACTATAAAATAAAGTCAGCTGTGTTCTGCAGAACAGACGCTGATTATTTTCACAGATCATCAATAAATAATTTAGTTCGTAAAACACCTGAAGACATCCTGAGACGCTGGTCCTGAAAAAACCCTTAAAGTCAGTTCTTGAACTGAGCAGCAGACGTCCGACAGGAATATGAAGGTTCCTGAAGTTTGGGTTCCTCCGGGTTCCTGTAGATGAGGAAAACTTGTCTGCAGGTGGGTTCACAGAAAACGTCTTCAGCAGCGAGACGCTCTGCTTCCAGGGCAATAATTCACCTGGACGACACCTTTATTCCACTTATTTCACCACCGGTTAGCGTTAGCCCAACATTTAATACCCCTCAGGGTATCTGACCGGACCAGGAACTGCTTCAAACCTGGAGCAGGTCTCGGTTTCCCTCTGACATCCGTCAGGCCCTCCACCACCACCATCATCACCCACAAGTCTTTTACTCTGTAGTGCCATGCTCCTCATCAGAGGCCGGACTCCTTCGGGGGGTAGTCCGTGTTGGTTACCATGGTAACGACCGTGACGAGGTCCTCGGGAGCAGTGGCGTTGGTCTGCCGCTGCATGTGCGCCACACGCTCCTCCACGCAGCCGGCAGACAGGCGGGCCTCGGCCTCGTGGTCCCAGAGCTCCTCGATGGTCTCACAGAGCACAGCCAGACCCTGCAGGGAGACAAACACGCTCAGCAGCCGAACCAGCTAGAGTATGTCACAGTGGTGCATGCTGGGTACCGTAGTGTGACTCACCGCGTGTTTCCGCCAGCACTCCCTCAGGGTCGGCCTCAGCTTCTTGTTGACCACCACCTCCTGCATGTCCTCCAGCGACGGATGCTGGCCCACCTCCTCCTCAAACGGCAGCGTGTACTCGTCCACGGGAGCTGGACAGGGAGCAGAACCACGGCACCGTTACCGGGACAGAACCGGGACAGGGCAACATACTACATAACCTGCTTACAGAATTATTTCCCATCAGCCCCACAACAGGTCCTACCGAACGCTTTGAGAGCCTGAAGTCTGCTCATCTGGTCTGAAACTGTTCCTCTCATTCTGAACTCAGGTTAGTCAGAACCACTAATGTTCTAAGTCTGATATGGTTAAATAACCAGTCATATAAAGGAAACCCGTTATGGGCTCAGACTAGAGATGATTTATTCACAGTATTCTCCTTTTTTCTGTGTTAAGTGTGAATATTTAATCTTTTTTTTTTACCAGAGTATGGCAAATCATCTATAATTGTGCTACAATTGCTCTGGTAATTTTTTTTTTTTTACTTTTATTTTGGCCTTTTCAATAAAGCTCATTCTCTGTTATTCTAGAACTAACTTTAGATTAGATTAGATTGTTCTCATCTCTAACCCCCAGTGGGTCGAGGCAGATGAGCGTTCACACTGAGCCTGGTTCTGGTTCTGCTGGAGGTTTTCCTCCCTGTTAAAGGGGAGTTTTCCTCTCCACTGTCGCCTCATGCATGCTCAGTATGAGGGATTGCTGCAAAGCCATCAACAATGCAGACGACTGTCCACTGTGGCTCTACGCTCTTTCAGGAGGAAGACTTGATGCAATCTGCTGGGTTTCCTTAGAGAGGAAACTTTCTGATCCAATCTGTATAATTTGATTGAATTTGACTTTGGAAAGTGCCTTGAGATGACATGTATCATGAATTGGCGCTATATAAATAAAACTGAATTGAATTGTTGTTCATTACTATAAATTGTGTGTAACTTTGTCTTTGCCACTGTCACCCCCAGATTTCTCCACTGTGGGACAATGGAGGAATTTCTTATCTTCTGCATCTCTACAGTCCACATCAGGGATCACCTAGAAGCACCAGGTAGCCACTGAGGATCACATGTGGCGCCCATGAGTCTGTTCTAAAAACAGCACAACCCGCCAGTGAGCTTCATCTAAAACTTTAATTTATTCTGTTCCTCTACCCGTTTAGTCACAAACGGCATTTATAAACATTTATATAGATTTAAAGGGGAAGTCCGGTCAACAAGGAAAAATCAGGGTATCATTAGCTATAACTAAAACTAATACGTTTGTGGTTATTTAATGAACTTATCTTTAATCAATAAGAAAATAAAAACATAAATTGTCGTCTGAATCACTGTGTATGGGGGCTGACATTACTGCCCATATTTGGGCAGTAAGGGGCGTTTGACATCACATCCTGGGGCGTGGAAAAGCGGAAGCAGCGACAGCATTTCTCTCCGCTTTCCATGCAAAGTCAATAGGAGCCGTTCTACATAGCTGCGATCATCAATAATTATTTCGGATTTCCAGAGGACTTCACCACTGACATTCCCAAGAGCTTTTGCTGAAGCAACAATGCTCACGTGCATGGCCATCGGATGTTCCAACACAACTGGTAAAAGTGGAAAAAACATTGCTTATTTCAACTTCCCGATTCATGAGCCACCAGGCTCGTTGCTGGATTGCCAACTTGAACAGAGCGGATTTGCCATCTAACTTCTGGCCAGAGAGAAAACACGTCATATGCAGTGACCATTTTGAAGAAGAATGTTTTGAACATGACATGAGAGCGAGGATTTTCAGTAAGTTATTTTTTATTTTAGAATTTTTTATTTAGAATTTGCGGGGATGGTCACCGAGCAAAGGGGCGGAGGGATACCACATGTGATGTGGTATCCCTCCGCCCCAGCATGTGCTGGAACGCTCTTATATTTTAATATTTATACAATAATGACCACCTGCCCTATTTACTAGAGGGAAAATATATAACTTAAGTCACTTCAGCGCGATCTCTCCTCCACTGTGTGTGTGGTTGTGTGTGTGGTTGTGTGCGCTCCGCTGCAGCGCCGGAAAAGCCGTGCTGCGGCGGAGCGCACACACACACACACACACACACACACACACACACACACGCACACACACACACGCGTGTATACATATATACTGTAGGACCCGACTGAGTTTGCACTGGAAATAGGTACGCTGGATTCCGTCAAAAGTCCGGTTTCTGTCAAGAAACTCTTCTAAAAAAAATCCATATTGCTATCAGATGATGATAGCTCCACGGAACTCTCATCACTCTGTCACTAAGTACTTCATCACTCTCTGCTTCGTACAGAGCACCAGTCGTCGCCATGTTGGAAAATAGTGCGCCGTGACAAACAGAGCGTTGAAACTTGCTCAACTGCGGGTCCGCCGAGTGACGTCAAAAAATGGGAGTTGACAGTACTATTCTTGACCAAGATGGTTTCCTCCACATAAACATGATTAAATGAAAATTATTCATAATTAAAAAAACGTATAATTTTTTGCACAGTATGTAGTAGTTTTATATTTAAAGTACTTTCAGCAGTTTGAATTCTGATTTTGACCGGACTTCTCCTTTAAAAACAACAATATCGATAACAAAGCATGAAAAATATGTTTATTTTACACTCAACAAAAATATAAAACACAAGACTTTTGGTTTTTCTCCCATTTTTATGAGATGAACTCAAAGATCTAAACTTTTTTCACATACACAATATCACCATTTCCCTCAAATATTGTTCAGAAAAAAGTGGCTTTTTATTGTGGGCAGTCTAAGGCACACCTGTGCACTAAGCATGGTGTCTTATTAGCATTGATATGGCCACCTGTGAGGTGGGATGGATTATCTCAGCAAAGGAGAAGTGCTCATTATCACAGATTTAGACTGGTTCGTGAACAATATTTGAGGGAAATGGTGATATTGTGTATGTGAAAAAAGTTTTACATCTTTGAGTTCATCTCAAAAAAATGGGATCAAAACCAAACGTGTTGCATTTATATTTTTGTTGAGTGTACATAAAGTTAAGGTGAGCTCTGACTCTTCTATTTCAAAGCTCTTCGTATGACGCAGCACCAATTAAGTAGCTCTCAGTTTCCAAAAGGTTGGTGACCCCTGCTCTACTTAACAGGCTGCGGCTCTTAAAGGTCCAGGCTGAAAGCATACCTTAGTGTGATTTAGTCTGTTTGGTTCTGATGGAGGCTGGTTCTAATAACCGAACCGTTAAACTCTTAAACTCCTGTCCGGTTTAAACGCTGCAGCCCAACCAGTCTGGTGGTGTTTGGTTACCGTCAGCAGCCTTGCAGCGCGAGGCGAGCTCCCACAGCACCAGGCCCACGGCGTACATGTCTATCCTCAGAAAAACGTCTCTCTGGAGATTGATGGCCCCTTCCAGGACCTCAGGGGCCATGTAGCGCCGGGTCCCCACCTGAAACAGCAACAGTGAACATCAGAGATCGTAAAAGACACAAAAGTTTTTTTTTGTTTTAATAGAACTGAAGAAAGTGATCCTGAACAGCTTTGAAGAGGAGCTCAAGTATCACAGAGACCAACACTTTGAATAGTTAATACTGTAATCTTTATACCTGCAGGTTCTGATCATTACAGATTATAAATTCAGAACGTTCTCTGGAGGACTTACGTGTCTATGCGCCGCCACCAAAGGTTTTCCAGTCTCAAATCTCAGAGCGAGGCCAAAGTCAGCGAGGCAAGCCGTCAGGTCAGACTTCAGGAGGATGTTCTTAGTCTTAATGTCCCTGCGAGAACAAGAAGACTGAAAACGGCTGTCTTCCGTGGGTTGACCCATGTGTCTGGATTAGGGCTGAACAATTAATCGCATTTTCAATATAATCGCAATTTAAAAAAAAACGCAATTTCCAAATCGCAGAGTCTGCAATTTTTGGCTATGTAACAATTAGGGAATTAGACACGTCCATTAGGTGTTGGTAAAATGTTTAAAGTGGGTTTGCCTCCACGTGGAAGGGAAGAGATAGTTGCAGCAGTGAGATAATCTAATTTTATTACTTGTTTTAGAGTTTATATAATCATACATAGCATTAAGTTCTGGTCAATCAGTTTAATACATAGACTTGCTTGTTGGTTGCACTTTATGTTCAACAAGGATTGATGTCCAAATCAACTAAAAGCTGTTCTCTTGAATAATATTCTGATCAATAGAAACATTAAAAGTTCTTGTTTTGAATAGTCCTTGTTTACAAACATCTTTATTTAGAGACCATTTTTGTTGCTTGTGGTTAACGCAGAGAAAAGTCAAAATTGCAATTTTGGTTGAAATATATTGTAGGCAGAACGCAATCATTACTGCTCTGAGTTTAGATGCTGCGGGTCTTTTAGCACCTAATCTGCACAGCGAGGAAACAAAATGATTTGTTGTTTGTATATGTTTAAAAAGACATGATAAATTAAACTGGGAAAAAAAAAATAATTGCATTAAATCGCAATATTAAGAAAAAAAATCGCAATTAGATTATTTTCCAAAATCGTTCAGCCCTAGTCTGGATGTTACACCCTACCTACCTGTGAGCAATGGAGGGTTTGTGTCCAGGTACGTCCGTATGCAGGTAGGCCAGACCCCGAGACATCGTCTGAGCGATGAGGCAAAGCTCAGACCAGGAGAGGATGTTGGCTTTCAGGTAGTCACAGACGGAGCCCTGAGGACAGAGGACGATCACATATGGTAACGGTAACAGGGATCTGTTGGATCTTTTTGCTAAAGCATGACATAAATACGTTGTACGTGAAAGTTTGTCACTTTTACAGCAGGTAAGAGACAAAACATCCAACTAGGTCTTTACATCAAGACCACTTCCATATTCTGTAGGTCAGCATTGTTAATGCTGCAGTTCCCTGATTGTCCAGAAGATGGGAGTGTTGTTTGCTTTTTGCGGTTTGCTGCAAGCTATCAACTAAATAATTGGATCTTAAATAGAACTTGAAAACAAAAATTCACTATATTTTGTTTGTATCTTAGTGAGAGTTATTCATTCATCAGGATACTGAGATGAATCTGAGATTCAATAGAAGTTTGTGTCACACTGATAAAGTGAGCAAATTTAGGAAAAAAAACATACATTAATCATACAACTGTGGACATTTTGCTGTTTGCAATCGTTTTTACTAATTTGTGCTGTGAAAGCCGTGATGTCCCAAGCTAATTTATTGTATGTATGTATAATGGGCACTCTCCCATTGCTTTTGAAAAGCCCAGCGCGCGTTTCAATGCAAATTTAAACAAGGATTTTCAGATTCCCGGGGCTTTGGTTTCACGAATAAAAGGTCCTGGTCTTGGTTAGGACTTTTCAACAAGCCCAGGGATTGCTAAAGGTTGTGAGCAGTGAAGCAAGATCCTCCGTCAGCAGGAGTAAGGAGGTGAGTGTACAAATGTATTGATTTTATATCCTTAAATTGTCGCAAAAAGTAGTTTTAAGATGTTTTTAGGTAAGAAACTACAAATAAAAACTTCATCTATGAAGTCAGTTCATCAAGATTCCTTTATTTCAATAGCTTAAAAAAATTCAGAAAGCAGTCCCTTTAACTGGTATTACCAGATAACTAAAAAAAACAGATCATTGTAATGAACTTCATATGGGAAAAAAAACTCTAAATTGTCTTATTAAGTCAGAGTAAACACTCATTTTCATCCTCCAATCAGGCTTTGAAGCTGCACAAAATAAAGGCATAGTTGCTCTCTTGGCATTTATTCCTGTAGGAGAGACCCATTCAATATGGCGGCGACACATGATGCACTTAAGCACATAATGAGGTGTCTACGTATATAATCTCTATGATTTGCTTAACTTTGGCTGCACCTTCACTTGTTGCAGATGTGCCTACTTGGCTGTGGCTGGTATTCTAATTGCTGCAGTACCCTGTATCACCAGCAGGTGTCCACATTCTACACATTTGTTGCAGAACCCCAACCACCCAGCAGGGGGCATCGTTTTACCCTGTGATGGTACGCAGTAATGAGCCACAGCTCCAGCTCAGCGTTGCAGCCTCGTTTCTCGGCTCCGATGAACTGCAGCAGGTTTTCGTGCTTCATTCCACTCAGGCTGTAGATCTCATACTCCGTCTGCCACGACTGACGTTCCTGGACACACACAGGGACGGAAACTCAGAGTCAAAGACGAAGCTGCTCCAACCCAGACAACGTTAAAGCACAGCGTGTCTGGGAGGTAATGATAAGCCATCATTACTAGACTCACCTGGACGGGGAAGATCTTCACAGCAACATGTTCACTGAGCAGCTGAGCCTTCCACACACAGCCAAAGCGCCCCCTGGCTTTGACCTCCAGCAGCTGCACAGGCCTGTGACCCAAGACGGGGGAGGGGGGCATGGGACCAGGGTCCTAAAGGAAACATGGAAACCAGAAGATCTAGGTGAGTTGGGACCAATCAGATCGGAGTCATTTCCCCTGAATAACCGAGCTGGGCTTCATGCACCATCGTCCTCTGTGCAGCAGGTGGAGACATCAGTGCAAGACAAGGACAGGCAGCATGGCAGTGAGCAGCGTTTAAACACAGAGAGGAGGTGAGAGGGAGCCGACAGTTCTTACCTCCATCAGAATGTGGAAGACGTTCTGAGAGGCACAAACACAAAGAGGAGGTCACACAGTCAGAGTCGGCTTTTAATCATCGCTGGGGGCTCTGAGCTGCTGACTCTACCACCTCTGGTCACACAACCACCAGAAGCTCAGGACTGAGATCCCGTTCACACGGCAATCATCTAATTACAAGCTCTGTTAACCGAGCAGCAACAGAAACTTAAAAAATGGTGTAATTCCCACTCCGTGCCACTAGTGGTGCTATGTTCTTTGAAACTCACACTGTATTCCTAAAATCTGCTGCAACTATTAAACCTTTGAGATGGGAGAGTAAAGTTTTCCTACAGACAGGAGAAGAGGTTCCGCTGTTGTTTATTACGGTAACTTTGGAAAAATCTTTGCCCAACCGTGGGTAAGTCCAGAAGAGTCAACAGTACTCTGCTGCCTGCCATTTTTTCTTCTTCTGTGGTTTTTACATTTCTACCAACATGGCTCTTCAGCCGCATCTCGTGGAAACTAAAAAGTCACAATCTGGCAGCTCCATGGTGCGGAGAACTCAACTTTGTAAGTCAGCACCGAGTTCCCAGTTCAAGAGCCGACAATCATAAAAGATTTTACAAGTTTGAACTGAACCAAGAAGACCCAGTCGGTGCCAATAACAACAGTGTAGAGTGACAGGACTCCTGGAGCATCAAACAAAGTTATGATCAGGTGTTGAAAACAGCGTTTAACACGAGGAGGGAACCTGTCAAACGTTGGGTTTATTGGAGCAACGGGCGCCTGCAGCTTCGAGATTCTTCTCCTGAACCCAAAACCTGTTTGTTTACCATAAATTACCATAAAGGAGGATTGTGACTAATGCTTAAAAAGAAATCAGCACGCAGACCTTTTCAGAAGTGGAGATTAAACTTAGTTCTGTGGTTAATAAAATACATAATTTGAGCCAAAGATTATCTATGCTCAAAATATTTTACACTGCCAGGCCAAGAAAAGAGAAAAATGGTCAGACACTAATAATTCATTGGACCACCTTTACCTTTGATTACGGCACACATTCCCTGTGGCATTATTACAATAAGCTTCAGCAGTGTCACAAAATGTATTTCCACCCAGTGTTGCATTAATCTTTCACCAGGATCCTGCATTGATGATGGTAGAGTCTGCCTGCTGTGCAAAAACTTCTCCAGCGCATCCCAAAGATTCTCAATGGGGTTAAGGTCTGGACTCTGGAGGCCAATCCATGAGTGAAAATGATGTCTCCTGCTCCCTGAACCACTCTTTCACATTTCAAGCCTGATGAATCCTGGCATTGTCATCTTGGAATTTTGCCCGTACCCTCAGGGAAGAAAATATTTGCAATAATAATTCAACGCATTCAGGTAGTCAGCTGACCTCATTCTTTGAGCTGAACCTGGACCTGAGCAGCTGCAGCAACCCCAGATCATAGCGCTGCCCCCACAGGCTGGTACAGCAGACACCAGGCATGATGGGTAAATCACTTCCAGCAACATTTACCCTGAACACGACAGGTCCCCACTATCCTTCCAGTTTTTATGCGTTCTTAAACCAATTTTGGTCGTTTCTGCAACCTCCTCAGATGTTTTCTCTGCTTGATTCATGCCAATGACTTGACCCTTCTGAAACCGACAGACATATTTTCCCACCACCGCCGGATGTGTCGTTAAAATTGGTGTTTTAAGAAATGAGAAGTAACTTGGGGTTAAATAACTTTTTGCCGGCTGGAACATAATTGCCCATGCAGTAATTATCCAACGGGAGGCTTGTACCTATTTGCTTAGTTAAATTCAGGTGGCGACTTTATTTTTGGCGAGGCAGTGTACGTACAGGCTGTATAAAAAGACAGATCTGGAAGTAAAACAACGTTTCTACAGTCTACGATTCAGTGCGCTATAAGGACTTCCTCCGTCGGCTCCACAGGGTCCGAAGAAGAGATTATGGTCGGCCACGGCTGCAGGTGGACTCACCTGTGTGGGCAGCAGCACAGGTGGGTAGGGCCTCCTGTGCCGTCTGTACATCCAGAAGGAGAGCAGGACGGCTCCGCTGATGGTCACGATGGAAACCGTGGACCAGATCAGAGGCTTCAACGGCAGCTGGGGGGGGACGCTGGTCGCTGTGGAGAAGGAGGAGAACGGCTGTTAGACGTGAGCGGACGCACAGCTGGACTGGAACCCAAGAGACGGGACATAAGATGATTTAATCAGGGGAGATGATGTAGGGAGGTGAAAACCATGTCCTGTTGGTGTCTTAGGATGCTGGGATGATGATCGGCTGGCAGGACATAGTAGTGGTGATGACATTACTAGGGAATTAGGTCATAATCATGATGTCATCAAAGGAAAATTATGTTATTTCTTGCCATTGATATTTTTCATTAAAGACGAGCCTGAAAAGATCAATATTGCACCTCATGACGGCAACATTAGGACAGAAAATGTGGCCAAACGTGATTTAGTTTGGGTGGTGGCAACGTCATGGTTGGAGAATTACGTCGACGAGGTAATTTTAGGAAAAACGTTGATTTAACCACACCAGGCCAGAAGGTGGAGCAGAAACTAGAACCCCGGCAGGTTGTTCTCTCCTACATGGTGGTGCCTCTGGTCTGTGGTGTGACTGACAGTATTCAGACTGAGATGCTCAAAGGGAAAAATCTATGTGTTTTAGCTCTGCTTTTACATTTATTATTTCTTTAATCTCATTTTAGTCACACTTTATGTTTGAATAAAACAAGATTACGGATTAGTTCCTGTGCAGGTTCAGAGGAACTAGAACCAGTCTGCAGGTCTGATCAACACAGCTATCGTCAATCTGAGCCAGGCTAAAGACGGCAGCAGGTGTCTCTTACGCGTTGGCGGCGGCTCGCTGATCCTGGGTCTGTGGGAGAACTTCATGTTGCACAAACTGGCGTTGCAGCAACAGAAGAAGACTTCAGGAGCTTCAGCCATCTCCACACACTCACTCCTGGTGGAGGAAGGAGAACAAGGACACATCATCATCATCATCATCTTCAGCGTGTGAACACAGTGACCAGCTGATCAACCAGAGCAATAAGTTCTATCAGATTTTTTATTCACTTTGTGAATTCACTTTTAGACAAAATTTGTATTTTCTCCAAAAGAAATGTCTGTAATCCAGGATTCAATGCTTGCACCTGTTTACCAAACTGTGTTAATTCTGCCTTCCTGTAGTGTTAACAAAAGAGTCACAGCAAGTCATGTGATTTGTAATTGTGACTGACTAGCATAGTTAGCATTAGCATGGTTAGCAAAAAAACTAAATGAAGACATTTACTTTAAAAAAGTCAATAAGCCCTAATGTAATATCTTGTGTATTAATTATTCTAAATTAAAATTATTGAGATAAATATACCATCAATATATTTATTCTCAGAATCCTACTTTTGACTCTTCAATAGGAGATTAATTTCACTTTACTAATCTCTAACACAATCAATTAACTTATTATTTATCTCACTAATGAATTTCAATCATTAAGCAAAGAATGAAGAAAAAACAATTTGCTTTATTTTTTTTTAACTGATCTAGAATGTCGTGGGGAAGCTCATTATTAAATAATATTAACATGAAAATTGATGTTCTTTATAGAGTAACACTGACTAACAATATTAACAAGTGGTTTGACATATATACTAAAAATTACAACCTTACTCACACTTTCATTCTGCTTAGTTAAAAACATTCACACGAGCAAACAAATTAAAAGACAAAAAGTTCATTCATACAAGTAGAAATGATCTTTTTTGAAATCAAGAATTATAAATATAATAGTAGGGGGCATAGATTGCCTTAGACGGGGGCAGAGCAACGGCTTTATATACAGTTGAAGAAACAACACTAAATCAGGACTTTGGGATTTTGTTAAAGGAACTAAAGTTCCTGTTAGAATAGTGGGACGCAAAATTTAGTCTTTTGATACCGAATTTTCACAATTTTGAACTTGAAACCAGTTAAAGTTCCACAATTAATCAGTTCCAGCAGGAAAATGACCTGAAACATCCCGCTAAAGCCACCAGAGCGGTTTAAAGGGAATCACTGCAACGTGTTGGAATGGCCTAGTCAAAGTATAGACCTTAGAGTCTATACTTTGACTAGGTCCATTAGTTATTCTGACCAAAACCGGTTTAATGTCAGAACATCAGGAATGTGTGTGTGTGGCAGAACGAGCGCTAACACAGGCTGTGGAACGGCTCAGAACCAGTCCAAAGCTGTGTTCACGTAATGAACAACTCAGAACCAGAACCAGGGCCCGGCTCTGACTGATCCCACGCTGACAGGTAGTGTCTCCTCACCTGTTGTGGCAGCTGAGGTCGTTCAGCCAGCAGCCCTGCTGGACCACCCTAACCTCCCCAGAGACGTTGGTCCAGGTGGAGAAGCAGTGCAGCCGCTTGTCCTCCGCCCCGGAGCAGGTCTTCACCGTGGCGCCGCTCCCCGGACTCTCTGGATCCGACGGGCCGGACGAGGAGCCGCTGGCGGTGTAATAAACACATCTGTGGGCCTCTGAGCGGCCCAGGGCGGCACCTGAAAGAACAGAGGGGGTTCTGTCAGAACCAGCTCAGACTTAATCACAGGGGGGCAGAACCGGACTCAGGAGCTGAGATGTTTCCCACCGACACCTGCAGATGGAACCGGTTCTGAATGGTCTGAACTTCTGCTGCAGCCCGTTAATGATGAGCAAGAACCGATCGGAGCTCCTACAGAACCAGGTCTGGGTTAAGACCTTTATAATTAACATAAGTGCTACAAAAATGACTTAAAATAACCTGATATTTACCTTAAATCAAGGTTTTTGATTAGTTTGTCACCCAGACAACCGTCTCCAACACTTGTCTACAGTATATATTAATCTAGTAATATAGTTTTTATCCAGCTAATACTTGTTTTCTAGGTGTACACTTTCCCAGGGAGGAGTTAGTGGACAGACTAACCACAGATAATTTATTTCTTATTGACTAAACGTACAATTTTATACAAATGTTACAACTTGTGGTACAAACAGACCCCCACACACCCCTAAAACACAGATAAATCAGAGGAATTTACAATTTCCTCGACATTTTCTCTGTAAAACCTCAATATTCACAGTTAAGTCAGAGTTCTCTGTCCTTTATGCCCTTTGGAGAAGATACAACACTTTTTTCCCAGAATTATGGTTTCCTACATTTCTTTCCACTGTGAACTTGCTTTAAACGTGGAAGCAGGAGGTAAAGGCCAGAGGGAAGGAAGGAAGGACACAAAGAAGGAAGGAATGAGTAGTCTGTCCAGCTACTGCAGGAAAGAAAAATTCCTTATTTCCGTCTCAACAACAGGGTTTTATTCAGAAAGTTTTTTCTGGCCCCTGAAACTCTTAGTCTCTCACTTTTTTGTCTTCTAAAGCTAGTTTCTGTCGCATTAAACAAAAAAATTTTACGCATTAGGGCTGGACGATAACGGTATATATTGATCGATAGACGTATGGTTCAATATAAAAAACGGGGGTCAATAAAAAGTTCAATAAAAGAACATTCTAGCTCATCATGTAGGTTAATATACAGTCATTAATCCTCCCAACCAATCACAAACCCAGGAAAGCTCCATCAGAGAACACATTTTCTTTTTTCCTTTTTTAACACTTAAGTTACAGTTTTTGTAAAATGTTGGTTGAATAAAGGGTTGTGTGTGAATCCATTCATATAAAAAAAGGTAATTAAGAAACAACATAAAATGGCCAGGACTGGATGCACTTAAAACGTATATTTTGAATTGTTTTGATAATTATCGATATCGATCGATATGATTTCTATTTTATCGATATGCTTTTATCCTATGTCGTCCAGCCCTATTACACATTATACTACAGGCAGACAGCCTGTTTGCATTAAGGCTCCTGAATAATTAACATGTTTTTCAGTCCAGGTAGTTCTACACCACTGATATGCATTACATCCTGCAGACTAATTCATATCCTTAAACAATTTAGACTTTTCAGACATAAGAGCCGCATTTGGAAATTCGCTCACAAATGTAAACCTTTTTTTTTTTTAGTTTAACATGGTTTTAATGATAAAATAATCACTGCGTACTTTTAAGCGTTCTGATAAGTTACGTAAACTATTACTGCAGATTATCACAGAAATAATCACTAAATATTTCTTAATTTAGAATATTGTACCACGTGAACTATCAAAATGTGTAGTTTATTGCAGTGTTTTTTTTTTTCTCTAGAAAAGGTGTTTCTCTAAATCATATAATTTATGTTTATATACATTTGTTGGTATGTTGTCGATATAAGAATCCATTTTATCTGCCAAACTTCAGATTCTGACTTCAGATTTCAACACTGGCATTGTGTAAAAAACAACCAGACAAGCAGAACAGGAAGTATAATCTATAACAAAGTTATTTAACTTTTGACTTTATTCATAACATTTCTTTAATTTGTTCTTTAAAATATGGATAAGTAAATGACTACACTTTCAAATGAGCGATTAATCCATCATTTTAACAAATTATCATCTTTATAAACAATCTTAGTGTCTATGAAAAATATGTAAACTTAGATTTTGGTGGGCTTAATGGGTATGCTTATTGTTACCTAAAAATGATCCAATAATTCACTTTGGTTAAACCGATTAGTGTTTCACCAGAAAACTGGGGTTTATTATATTTTTGTTCTTCCACCAGCACAGAACCAGCGTGATGCCTGGTTACACAACAATATACGGACATACAGGCGTTTAGGCATTTGAAATTAGTAAGATGTGATCACGTCCTGTTTCTCAGAGCCGCAGCGACTTCCTGAGTGACGAGCCAACAGATAAGGAGAGGAGGGAGTGACCCCAGGAAATGGGATTCAGCCCAAAGTGCTGAATAAACTGCATTTTCTGGGGGAGGAACTGAAGGGACAAAGTTCCAGTAAAAGCCTTGAACCTTTACTGACACATAAACAGAGAATTTAAGGAGATTCTGGAGGAGCAAAGGTTAAACTTTTCTTCACTCCCAATCATCCTTTTCCCTGCTAATCTGAGGAACCGATGGAGAACCCGGCGGAGGGAGATGATCGGTTTAGATCAAAAACGTTCAGGCAGGAGAACCGGATTTTCAGTTCAGGTCATTATCAACCATCATGGTGGCGTTCTGTTATTGCCTGTTTGCACACGTCTCTCTCTCAGGAGCGTCAAACTGCACATCTCAGCAAACGGAGCCTTAAATCATTACACAAAAAGTGACTTATTTCCTCATTACGGTGATTCATGAAGGAGTGATCTGTCACGGCTCATATCAGCGGCTAAGGGACTGATATCAAAGCCCTCAGACTCTGACACAAACCTTTTATCGCCTAATTTACCTTCTTTATCTTTGCAGGATCTAATGTGAAATAAATAAAAATCAGCACACGTTGTTTATTGCAATAAAGAACCTTTGAATCAGAGATTGTTCCCGTATCGGAACCAGGTGTGAAGGTGCGAAATAACCCAAAATGTGGAGAAAAAGGATCAGAACCGCCCACCTCTGGTTCATTAAACAACATGTTGATGAGGAATGTTTTCCAGCTGTTACCGAACCGGAACCAGGTCTGATCACGTAACCGTCATACAGGTGTGCTTCTCACCTGAGCAGCAGCAGCAGACGAGGAGAACACTCAGAACCAGTCTGGCTTCTGGTCCCATCCTGAGTCCAAACGTTTAAGGCCCCAGTTGGGGGTTTTGAGAACCCGCTAACTTTTACACCGGTCCCGATGAACGGGAACCACACGTTCTGATCCAGGCAGCTGGTTCGGGGTTCCGATCCGTTCACCGGAACACGCCGACCCAAAGCTCTGCGTGGAGAGACAGCAGCCGTGTTTGGACCTGCAGAACCGTCCGGACCGTTGACTCGGAGAGTTCGGTCATCGCTGTGGGCAGCTGAGTTCGGTTCGGATCAGGGTATCCGAATCAAAACAGAGATCCAGGCGCACTGGCTGAGATTTATTCCGTCAGGAGTGGGTTCGGTTCTGGCTGAAAAAAAAAAGCCTCCTCTTTCACCTGGAGCCGTCCGGCACGAGCACCAAGCCACCATCCGGGTTCTGGTTACCTTAGTCCGGTTCTGATTGACTTGTGTTCGGTTACTTTATCTACCGGGGTTAGCTGCTACTGCTAGCTTAGCCCAGTGGACCGAACCAAAGACACAATCCTTCATTCTGTAGGTACTGGAACCGAGACCGGAACCGAGCCCGCTGAGGTTCCGATCCCGGATTTACAACGGGTAGATATCCAGGTTTAGTCGTTTTCGGTTCGATTCTCCCTGTCCGAACCAGCTGAGCATTGAGCAAAAAAAAATGGCTTCCGTGCAGAGATTAATGTTTTTAAGCTTGTCACAAAAATAGTGACTGACGAAACAAGCGGCCAATGACAAGACGGAAATCTTGTTCTCCGCCAATCAGCAGCGACTTGTGGACGCGAGTCGGCTGACGTAAGGGGAGAAGCCCCGCCCACTGCCAAGCTCTTTAAACCACACCGTGGACTGGCTTCGTGGTGGGAAATCTGAGGAAAACCGGGGGTATAGGCGGTTTTATCGGTCAAGATACAAACTATAGAAATTAACCATATGCAGCAGGGTCACACGCTGCTCCACGCGACTCGCATGTGTCAAGTTCACCAACAGGAACATACGGCCACTTCCGCTTTTTCAAAACAAAATGTCAAGAACACGGAAGTAACTCTGGTCGTTTACTGAGGCAGGTGTTAATTTACAGGTTTAACCAGCAGAAGTCAGTAAATCAGTTCCATTAATATGACTAAAACAGTTGTGCAAATTAAAAAAAAATAGATATTTCTCCTATTTTAGCTTTCCTTCATTGACTCCCTGTTAAATTAAGAGTACAATGTCAAAATTATCCTTCTCATACAAATCCCTTAATAATCAAGGGATTGGTGAAGAGAGGACCAGGCTTGAGATATGTGTTGTGAATTGGTGCTATATGAATAAAAATGAATTTACTTGATTAAGCTTCTGCCTTTTATCTCCACCAAGCACCCCCTTCATTGCACAGATGGTGAGAAATAAGCTTATAACCTGGTATCAGGTGGAGAAGGACTCCAGATTCAGCTGCACTTTACTCTGCACCAGAGGGGAGATCAGAACCCGTTTACTCTTCTGTTCAGTTCTAGATCCCAGAGCTCTGCATTGAACCTGAGTCTAAATGTTGATCATAAGTCTATGAACAGTGACCTCAGAGTAGCACTTCCTTCCACCGTTGTGAGTCAGTGCATTGGGCAGCACATGGGTGCTTTAATTAACTAAAATAATCCTTTATTATACAACTTGCTGCATTTGAAACTTTATCTTTGTCCTTCTAAGTTAATGAAGTAACCATATCTCCAAGTTATCTGATTTACCACGGATATGGGTTTCTATTTTTATGCTGCAAATGCAAAATGAGCTCATACATGTGTTCAGTCAAGCTGGAGGATTGTGAAGATGAGGATGATGATGATGATGATGATGATGATGACAGTAGTTATTGGGACGATGACCATGGCAACACTGAGGATGAGATCGGTTATTATGGTAGTGATGATGATTGTGATCACGATGGTGATCATGATAATAATCACGGTGATGGTCATGATGGTGGTGATGGTTGAGATCATTATGATGATGACAATGATTAAGATTTTACTTATAGATTATATTGATAATAGGGATTGCGATGACATTGGTGATAATGAGGATGATAAGGGCAATGGTTATTGTGATGATAACGAAGATGAGGATCACGGTGATAACAGTGAGAATGATTGTGATCAGGGGGATTCTGGTGATGGTAAAGATATAGTAATTATGATGATAATAATGATAGAAAAAGATGAAGATGCTAGTGCTGATGTTGATGATGAGTGCTAGGATTATGGTAATAATGAGGGGATGTTAACGAAGCCTTGATTATATTATATAAAGTTTAGGCTGAGGATACCCTTGCCCTGGGTCTTTCTGCATGGAGTTTGCATGTTCTCCCTGTGCATGCGTGGGTTCTCTCCAGGTACTCCAGCTTCCTCCCACAGTCTAAAAACATGACTGTTAGGTTAATTGGCCTCTCTAAATTCTCCTTAGGTGTGTGTGTGTGAATGGTTGTTTGTTTCTGTGTTGCTCTGCGACAGACTGGCGACCTGTCCAGGGTGTACCCCGCCTCTCACCCACTGACAGCTGGAGATAGGAACCAGCACCCCTCGCAACCCCACAAGGGATATCACTGAGCTATATTATACACTGGAGAGCTGATTTTGCCGAAAAACCGAAGTCACTGGCCGCCATCTTGCTACTCCCTACTCATACAGAATCTCATAGGATTTGGTTGAAACAACAAGCAGTTTTCCGGCTGTGTGAAAACGTTTCATAGGTAATTTTACAGTCAGTGGATGTACTAACACTATCAACTACTAGGAAATTATGTACTGAATATATATATATATATATATATATATATATATATATATATATATAGTATTTGTATATGTATATATGTATACATATATGTAAATATATGTTTTTGTATATTGTTATTTATATATTTATAAATGCTATATATTTATTTAATAAAATGCAAAATATTTCAGCACATGACTTTCTCAGTACTTGATAGTTTTAGAACATAAAGTATATAGCATTTGACATTTTAAAAGTTTTAAGCCCCCCCCCCCCCCCTGAACATGAGAAAATCCTCGTTATTCGATGCTGTAGCGCACATATTCCCTAGTTACTGGAGGAAAATAGGGAGTACCAATATGGCGTCTGGTGGCTTCAAAGCGACTCGTTCTAACAGGGGGCTGTTAGCACTCCAGTGTATAATATAGCTCAGTGGTTAGAAGATGGATAGATGATGGATTGGTTGCGGATGAAAAGGAAGATGTTTTTAGATGCAGATGCAGTACCGTAATAAATCCAGTAGAGGGCGGTATGACATCAAGCTGTTACTATAGAACTATTTAGACGCATCTGGGGATCAGCTGACATTCAACGCACACGTGGGTGGAAAATTAAACGTTTGTTTCTGTCAATCATTAGAAATAGTAATGAATAATAAAAAACAAACTAAAAGCAGTCGAATAAAGCTCAAACTTCATGTCTATGTGAAAAATAAGCACAAAGTAATGTATAATAGTGTAATGTAGGGAAAAAAAGAAAGATAATCCAAAGGTTTCAAACTCTGAAAATATTGATAATTGATTTATTTTACAATGGAGAAATTCACCTCTGCATTTATCCCATCCCCTTGAGGAGCAGTGGACTGCCACTGTGGGGAGCAATCAGGGGTAAGGGTCTTGCTCAGGGACCCAGAGTGGTAGTCAGTGGGAGTTGAACTCAGAACCTCTGGGACCCAAGCTCACTCAACACTCTAACCACTAGGCCACCACTCCCACCCCAAAAGCGTTACTGAGCACTATTTACAAAAGGCAGCAGCCAAAGAGACAGTTTCTTCCCCCTAGCCCACACTTTGATGAACACTTAATTGATTAATCATAATGAATCTTTGGCCCAATCCAACCATTTTTTTCCTCTTTTGTAAAAAAAAAACCAAAAAACTCTGTATTTGAATATTTACAAAAATATTTCTACTTGCATTTTTATGGATTTATACTTAAAATGTATTAATTGAAGGCAAAGTGGAACCAGTCAAGTTCCTTGTCTAAATTATTTGTCCCCTGTGGGGGAAGTTACATTTCAATACAAGCCATCAAGACAAAGGTTCACTGAGGCCATGCTGCCTTTTCCAAGGCTCTGGCTTTTGTGTACAAACCTGGTGATTATAGCTGATTTTGATTCTGATGTGAAAAGGCTGACAGAAACGTCTAGATTGAAAGGTGGTTCTACAGAGTATTGACTCAGAAGGGTTGAATAAATGCACGCCCCACTTTTTAAACACCATGTCCTCACTGGAATCAGCTACTCTAACAGAAGTCCAAACTAGTGCTGTGGAGCAGAGGAAGAGTGCTCCAACCTGCAGATTCTGGAACCAGATGCATAAAACGGAAGATCTTTTCTTTCTCCTGAGTTGAGAAAACTGTAAACCTTATGTTCATTAAATTGCTCTCTAAAAACAGACTCTCACCCATAAACACCATCGCCCCTGCATGGGTGCAGGGATCTGTGTGAAGGTTGGCATCAGAACCAGAACTGAGTTCAGAGTTTGATATTTTCCGTGTCTTTGGGCTCATTTCATTTGGACACGGTGGAAAAGTTTGTGCTGGTTTGATCTGGTGAATAAGAATCTGGATTGAGTTTTAGAGACAAGCAACATGATATTTTAAATAACAGACAGAGTGATACCTCCTGATGGAATGCATGAAGGAGCTCTGTAAGACCTGGAAGATGATTGGAGCATTTATTTTTAAAGTGAGCCATTCGCCGAAGAAAGCCCTGAAGCCACAACCAGTTGGTCAGAACCAAGTGAACTTTCTGACGGAGACCTGAGACATTTTCAGGGACAGATTCCAATTAATTCTGCAAGACCCACCAAGACCAGAATCTTTTCTTGAACCACCAGTTCAGGTTGTGAGTTAGTATCAGGAACCTTTGGTCTAATCTGAGGTCAGCTCAGTGGGAACATAAAGGTTTCTATTGGTTTTGATTTGTTCCTGGAATAAAGGCCTCTGTCCCACCAAAATAAAAGCCTGTTTGGAGGACAGGAACTCCTAGCGTGTTCTGTTTGTCTGAACGTGTGAAGAGGAGAAAACGGTTCCTGCTCCAGCTGGGACCGAATGAATGAAGCAGTGTGGAGGTTTGTTTTAACTTTCGGCTCCATCTGCCAACATTATGACACTTTGTGGGAACCACAGGGAGCTTTTTGCCTGTCAGGCATCATGGAGGGGTTTTATTTAGCCTGATTTGCCTTTAATAAATAGATTTAAGCAAACACTTTGCTCCCTTTTCATCCATCAGCTCTACCTTCTGACTCCTGCAGAACTAAGTCAGATGGGTCAAAGATTACGCTCATTTTATTCCTACTGCTCCTGCTTTATGAGATAAAGTAAAACCACCACTTTTAATGGCTGGACCAGGCTTCTCTTCACATTTTCACACATTACAATTATAGTCCAACATAAATTAGTGCACTTTTGTGAAGTGGAAAGCAAATGATTTTCTAATTGGTCAAAGTTTATACGTAAACCCTGTTGTGAATGTGTGAAAATATTTTAAAACTAATGTTCCCAGATACGCTCCTTCATTCTAGCGGTGCAGGAGTATTTTGCCTCTGCTGTGCAAAGCCTGTAGAGACATACCCAGAAATACGTGGAACTCTAATTGTAGCGAAAGGTGTTTCTACATTGAACGAGTTGTATGAAACACAAATGTATGCCGCACTCTTCAGATTTATTTTCAATTAGTTAAAACCTTTTGGAAAACGATACACTGTTCATAGAAAATGCAATCCCAGTTCAACAGATTGACTCATGTGGCTGTAACAAAATAAAAAGTGAAAAAGTTCATTTTTTTTTTTTTTTTTTCAAGGCATGGTAATAAAGTTGTTTATTTTTTAATTGTCCTCCCTGTTCCTGTCTGACAGGCTCTTCCAGCTGAGTTGTGGTCCAATTTGAAAGGTGCTGTTGCTAAGAGATGATGCTGCGGCTCTGGAAGCGTCTCCTCCCCTGCCACAGCTCTCCTCTGCAGCCAACATTAAAACCAAACGCACCCTCGGTTTCATTCAGGCCCTTTTCTGCAGACATCCTGCAGACATCAGGGGCCCGTTGGTGGCTTTCAGCTGCAGGCTCCATCCTCCTCGACTCGGCCTTTGTGTTCTGAGTAAGGACGAAGAAAAGTGACCTGATGGCAGTGGCGGGATGTCCTGCCGGGTTTTTATTCTGAAATGGAGAGCCCAGCTGGGACAAAACAAACAGGCTGAAAATGGCGGGTGTGTTCCCATCATGCTGCTTCCTGTCTGTTGGTTTAGAGGCTGTTCCTGCAAAAAGAAGGTGTCAGATCGCCTGCAGAGCAGGACCGCCATCAGGAAAAACAGCCTGCACAGCAGCGCCACCACCAGGAGGATCAGCGGAGTCCGAGGCAACACAAAGCTGCAGTTTGTCTTCATGACAGATATATAAAAAAAAATAAAAAATGCAAGAAGTAACTTTCTTGCAGCCTTTTGGTCTAGGACGCACATTTGTGTGTTTTTGACTGAAATCAGATAAACCTTTCATATATGAAAGACATATGGCAGCTTTTCTTGGAGGTGAAGCTGTTCATCTAGAGGACGCTACCAGCTGACGGACCTGAAAGAAGGAGGACTCACGGGATGCGGCGTGCTTGGAGAGTCGTTAGCAGAGCATGGCTCAAAGCTAGCAGGACGAAAACAACTTCCTCATTGCTAATTCCTGCTAATGTTCATCCTCTGGATACTGCTGTGTTTTTGACGATCTCCTAGTAAAGTTTCTGAATTCAGATTGATGGACAAGCAGGGTGGCAGCTAACATAGGTAATTAAGCGTTGTGTCCTTTGCAATATTCTGATGCTGTGCTGAATGTCTGAGATAAAACAGAAACAATAACCAAAACTAGTGCTTGACTACTGAACACAAACTTTTCAGATTTGAGCTTTCAGCCACAAGAACAGCTTTTCTCCGTGTCCCTTTAAAATGTTCTTAGAGGACGATGAGCGTGGCTTTTACCCACACAGATGTTTCCTAGAACCATTAAGGCACTCAAAAGACTTGATAAATGTTTGATAAACATAAGTCTGTAATCCATTTAGATAAAACTATAGTGAGGAATAGATTTCCCTCATCATTCATCCTGTCCCCTTTGAAGTAGAATTGTGTTGGTATCTTGAAACTAGTGTTGCACCGATGTCATTTTTTGGCCCCAACACCAATACCCGTTACCTGGCTGTGCAGTATCGGCCGATACTGATACCATCTGTTTGAAATTGATGTGTGTGTGTATATATGAAGAATTGCATTCTACTTGGATGTAAAATAATTGCCATCATGGCTTTGTCAAACTGCTGCCTACCTTTGTGGAGCAGGAAAAAGACTAATACAAAGTGAATCCAGTAAAACTTTTTATTGCCTACCTGGAATGGGTGATAATAGTTGAATAAACTTTTGTCTCTCAAAGACCAAAATAGTGCAACATTCGTGAAATTATAACATGTTTTTAATAGTAGTGCAACAGTAAGACAGTAAAATTACATTAATAATTTAATAATCCCTTTTAAGCCCTGAGTTTTGGCTCTCAACTACCAAAATAGTGCAAATTTCATGAACTTATATAACATGTATAATACTAGTGCAACAGTAAGAAAGTAAAATTACATTAATAATTGAGCAGGCCAATAGCGTTAGTTAACACTAGTGAGTGTTGGGAGAGAGAATGCCGCGCTTTAAGTGACATACAAATCAAAGTGGTATCAGTGCCCTATTTGTTGGTACTCGCCGATGCCGATACCAGCATTTCAGTGCTGGATTGGGGGCCCGTCCGATACTGGAATCGGTATCGGTGCAACACTAGTTGAAACATAGACGGACTGGTAAATCAAGAGCTTTGCCTTTTGGATCAGCTCTTTCTTCACCACAACAGATCAGAGCCGCTCCCTCATTACTGCAGAAGAAGCCTCGATCTGCCTGTCCATCTCCTGTTCCATCTTACCATCACTCGTGAACTCATGGCAAAGACCGACCCCCAACCCCCAGGGGGCAATACATCTTTTTCTGGTAGAGGACCCTGGCCTCAGGCTCAGAGGCTTCGTATTATTGTTAAATTAGTCAGTGTTGATCCTAAATACATCCAAATCCTGAGAGATTTTAAAACCTTTTTTTTTAGATTATGAGCCTTAATGATTTTGATTTATTCTGGAACCTTTGATTAATTTAACCACCACCACCTCCCATCAGTGAGTACAGCAATTAGTTACCATGGAGACCGAATGTATCCTAGTGCACAGGCACTGCTGACCAAAGACTTATACTGACTTGTTACAAAAGCCTTCCCTGTGGGTAGGCTTTAGGAGATGTGGCAGGCCGTGTTCCTCTACAAAGTACAGTTTGCTGCCCCACATCTGAAGGAAGACTATTTATCTCTGGTATCTGGACAAGAGAAAAGCTTCATTTAGTTCTACATATAAAATAAATGACTTTATTAAAGTTCAGACTCAGACATCACTGCAGGGGGCTGTCAGAGCTGCAGAGGCTGCAGTCTGAGCAGAAACTACACGTGTGACCGTCTGAACACATGTGACGAGCGCAGATTCTGTCTGAAGGAAGTTCAGAAATCAGCAGCATCTGTATTCCGACATGTTTCTCCATCTGTCTGAGCTCTTTGTGTCTGAACGAGGACCTTTTAGCCTCCAAGGACAAGCTTTGTGTCAGAGCCGAGGTGATAATGTTATCGATGACCTCCTGACCCCCCCGTACTCCTTCCTTCTCATCATTAGTTTGTCTCATTACGAAGGCACCGTGCTGACGTCCAATCAGAGGTCCGATAACGAACACAGATACTGGATGCGGCAGCTCATCACAGAAGTAATGAAGCTCTCTGAATCTGTTCGCTCTGAATGTCGGCAGATAAATGAATCCTGCTGGGTGAGCCAAACAAGGCTGCTGGCCTCTGCTGTCCCCTATAGGTGCACTTAACAGTGAGGGGCTGGGCCCACAAACCCACGAGCAGGTTAGAATCTGCGGTTAACTCGCCGTGCAATTCTAACCTGCTGGAGGAAACCCAAGTAACCGGAGACAATCCACAAGTGCAGGGACAAAACATGCAACCTCCATGCAGAAAGGCCGGATCTGGGATATAATAGTAAGGTCTTCATTCTGCAAAACAACAGGCAAGGCAAGGCAAGGCAAGGCAAGGCAAGGCAAGGCAAGGCAAGGCAAGGCAAGGCAAGGCAAATTTATTTATATAGCACAATTTAGTGCAGAGACAATGCAAAGTGCTTTACATGATTAAAATATAGGAATAAAAGCAAGTAGGGATAGAATGTAGAAACAAAAAAGAACAAAAAAGTGGTGATTCAGTTAACTAGAACATTCAAAGGCAATTTTAAACACATGTGTTTTTAATCTCGATTTAAAGGAACTCAGGCTTTCAGCACTTTTACACTTTTCTGGAAGTTTGTTCCAGATAAGTGGAGCATAGGAACTAAATGCTGCTTCTCCATGTTTGGTTCGTGTTCTAGGTATGCAGAGTAGGCTGGACTGGAGGGTTGATACACTGATAACAAGGGCAAACATCCAGGCAGGTATGCATTACCTTTAGCGAGAAATACCTCCCAACAAAATAATGTAATATGAAATAAAGTCCTGAACTGTCTTATTTACAGTTTTCAGGGTTGTTCTTCATGCAATCCGGCTGATCATGATGCTTTATTGATGCTTTATGAGTTTGTTTTTGGATCAGATATGCAGCTGCAGATCTGTGTTATTGTGTTTTATTCTTTTTACGTATGCTACGTGATTTTTTAACAGATGTAGTCTGATTTTACTACTTATCGTATTTTGTAATGGAAGTATTGAGATAATTTGTATGTATTATATTCATATTTAACATATTTTAAATGGTACCCTGAGGTACCAATGAAAACTAGCCTTCATGGCTAATTCTGGCATGTTTTTAACGTCAATTGTCCCCTTTTGCAATAAATAAACATCATCCTCCATGAGTGGGATTGATGATTGATTTCTCTCAGGCAATAGTGTAAAAAATGACTAAAAACAGCTTGTTCAACCAGCAGATTTACAGCTGGAGGCCAACTGAGGTTTTTACTATTTCTAGCAAAGACTTTCTCAATGGAAGCGTTGAGTTTTAAATTATTTTGCTGCGATCAGGCTTGTCAGAAACATCTGATTTTTATCTACGGTGCTGTGTCGGTGGATTTGCTAAACAGGAAAACTTTGTTGTAGAAATACCTTTTTAACTTCACATTAACTAAGCCAAATGATTCAACTCAACTGCATGCTCTCTTGTAATCGTCTTTATACATTTAAAAGATTCTGGACTTTTCTTCCTTTAATGAAAGCGGAAAGGAAAATGTTTAGTTAAGAAGTGGAGACAGATGAGTTAATGGACAGATTAATAGTGAGGATTATTGCAGTTTTATTGTAAATCTAGTTGGATTCACTGCAGCAGCAGCAGCAGCAGCAGCAGATGAATCTGAAGGAAATGAAGTTCTACAGGATGAAGCTGCAGGAGGTGAAGCTATCCAACCCCTCTGAATCTGGTCTGAATAATGTTCAGATTTTAAGGAAGTTCAGCTTCATCGGGTCATCTGTTTATGTGCCTGCTCCTCTCCTCTGAACATCAGGCTGTTCTGATGGGATTCATTAAAGCTGCAACTTTGACTGTTTCATATCAGAACCCCCCAAAAATGATGACAGTTTGCTGGCAGTCTCTAATAAGACTTGTTAGGAACAGGTTTTTAATCAACTGAGCTGAATGACAGGTAATTGTTTCTCTGATCCTTCAGGAACAGTTGGCTGCAGCTCTTGGAGTCAGAGACCAACCAGAACAGGACCGATCATTCTGATCTCCAGAACCAGAGAATCATCTAATGGATCCTCATTCAGTCCCTGTTCTTTCAGTCCATAGTCTCAAACTGAACCTGATTGGTTTCTGGGCCTGTTTTAGATCAGAACCGGGTCTTCACACTACGGTTAAAGTTCTTCTGCAGTTGGTTCAGATGAAAGCTACTCCTTCAGAAAGGTTCTGTGCCTCCAAATCCAAGACCATGGTCTTGAGACGGAAAAGGGTACAAAGCATTCTCCGTGTCGGGGAGGATTTTCTGCCCCAAGTGGAGGAGCTTAAGTACCTCAGGTCTTGTTCACGATCGACGGACAGATGGAGCGGGAGATCGACAGGCGGATTGGTGCAGCGTCTGCAGTGAAGCGCTTGATGTACCAATCCGTTGTGGTGAAGAGAGAGCTGAGCCAAAAGACGAAGGTCGATCTGCGTTCCTACCCTCATCTGTGGTCACGAGCTTTGGGTCGTGACCGAGATACAAGCGGCCAAAATGAGTTTTCTCCGTAGTGTGTCTGGGCTCTCCCTTAGAGATAGGGTGAGGAGCTCAGTCATCCGGGGAGGACTCAGAGTAGAGCCGCTGCTCCTCCACGTTGAGAGGAGCCAGTTGAGGTGGCTCGGGCATCTGGTCAGGATGCCTCCTGGACGCCTCCCTGGTGAGGTGTTCCAGGCACGTCCTACTGGGAGGAGGCCCAGGGGAATACCCAGGACACGCTGGAGGGACTATGTCTCTCTGCTGGCCTGGGAACGCCTTGGGGTTCCTCCTGAGGAGCTGGCCCAAGTGGCTGGGGAGAGGGACGTCTGGGCCTCCCTACTGAAGATGCTACCCCCGCGACCCGACCCCGGATAAGCGGAAGAAGATGGATGGATGGATGTTCAGTGAGGGAAGGATCAGACTTTTTAGTCTGATGTAGTTTAGCCTGAGGATGTTTTCCTGAGACCTGAGGATGTGCTAAAATGTAAACCGTGCACCTGTTACATGTTTCTATGGGACTCAGCACTATCACTGGTGCTTTTTGCCGTACTTAGTGAATTTTAACCGCACATTTATGGCTGATTACAAAGACTAAATATGCCACACACACATGCATTATATGTTGTAGACAGACTGTGAACTACATGTATAATATAACGAGTGTATTGGTGATATAAAGACAGACAGCACTGGGTATGTTCCAACATACATCAATCAGATTGTGTGGCACAGCGCCATCAACAGCTCCTCACTGCTTGGCCTCCTTCTGTCATGTATTTTGAACAGGAAACGCATAAATTCAGCGATTCTGAAAAATTTTAAAATCATACTCAAAACAAATTTAAAGAGATGTCAAAGGGACAAATCTTATCAGTATTTTACTCGGCATGACGAATTTGGCATTGCCTCACCTGCCTCCTCTGACTGCACCTCACTGGATCTGTGTGTCTGTGATGTGATATAAAGTTTTATTCCTGGTGATCTTTGGAAAGCAGAATTTGATCCAGAGCCACCTCAGTTCGTCGGTCCTGGAGGAAAACTCTGCTGTCAGTCTGTAATCGATCTAGAATGGGTTTGGAAACATTCTTGAAACAGTCTGGAAACTGTTTGTGGGTGGAGTTCATGGCTGGTGTCTGAACTATTAGCTGTCACAGCAGATCAGCGGCTTGTGGTTGTCTCGTGTAAACTGACTCACTGCAGGACGACGATCAATCAGAAAGTCTCTTTGGCTCACACCCGTGTCATCTGACCCGCGGTGACGGGAAACATGTCTGTCCTTGATGCAGGAGTCAGGTGGCAGTACTGAGGAATGTCTCTCCTAATGAAAAGGTTTGAAGGTTTTTCTCTGTCCAGATGTTTCTGCAGAGCATCGTCACTGTAGCAGCAGCTGCAGCCTGGCTGGTCTGCGGCGTTGACATGTTGCTGGACCGATGTGATCATGTTGTTGTCGTGGGGTCGCTCATCCTGTACCTACATACTGCAGGGTAAGGGCAGGTGAGCGGCGGTTTGTTGTTGCATGTTTCAGTGCGTGTTTACGGGTTTAAGTATGTTTTTGTGACTCTCTGTGTCTCTGCATATTTCTGTGTGTGTGTGTGTGTGTTTTCATCTGTAATCTGTGTTAATCTGATAAAAGGGTCAGATTACAGAGATGTTTGCAGCTGATAACAGATCAGATGGAGGATCAGAACATTGTCCGGGTTGGGGGGGGGGGGGGGGGTCAGGATGGGGGATGGGACACACTATGTTTAACTGGACACAGTCACATGACCCATCTTTGTTCCTGCATAGAGGAAATTATGTTTTAGGATGTTAGATCCACACCTTCTGTAAACTAAAGAAAAAAAAATCCATGAAACTATACCCACAATGCAATGCAGACTTGGCACAGCACCCTCTAGTGGCAGCTCGCCTAAGTAACCCAGTTTCTTTTGATTTGATTTGAGAGATTTTCTTGCTGCTGGTTTGGATGCTTGGCATCCACAGGATTTTTTTTATTGGTATGATGGGTAACTATGGCAACAGGACAGGCGTTTGGGATCACATGACAGCCGTTTGGGATCAGATGAATTTACGAAAGACAATCAATATGTGTCTAAATTTTATTTAAGAAGTCCTTATTATTTAGGATATCATCCAAGCTTCTGATTTTCCTATCTTTTTCATTTTGAAAGTTTATTGATATATTGACATTCAGTCCAGTGATGATACAGAAGAGAGAGCTGGATTTAAAAAAAACTAGAGTACATTAGAGAAAAAGGGGTCAGTTTAAATAATTTTCTTAACTGTAGATTGCCATGACATTACTAGAGAATGAACAACAGGAGCTCAGAGGGTTTGACCTAATCCTGAAAATATTCAAGTTTACTGAAAAGAAGATAAAGGCGTGCTGATTTTTCTACGCTTCATGTTGGATCCAGTATCAAAACTCTGCCGGCTATAAATAAGTGAATTTCAAAGAGAGGAAGCAGGCCTTGTGCAGAGACAGTTAACACCAACATGAAAAATCCAGAATATAAACCCGGATTACCCTGCCGACCCAGAACTCGTTATACTGACAGCATGTCGCTTATGGCCTAGAAACACCATGGGATCCCCCAGAATGAGCTGGAGAGTGTCGCAGCGAGGGAACTACACGCATCCTTTGTGACCTGACCTCACATAAATGGAAAACCCCAAATAAATCAATGGTGTAGCTCAGAAACCACCTGAATGACTGAAACTGAGCAGCAGGTCATGAATATGCAGGAAGGCTAGATGGCTTTACATTAAGAAGACAGAAACGAGGTGAAAGGTTTCAGGTTCTGGTTCACCCAGACCTGGGTCAGGAAGATGTTCTGTTCTAACAACCCCCCCCCCCCCGCCTACAGTCCTGTTAATATGGCTCTGTTTATGGGTCAAAGGCCAGAGCAGGAGAAAGCACCAGACTCGGGGAAAGTTCAGATGTGATGAAAATCAGATTGAGCAAAAAGAAATGTGAAAACCAGCCTGATGAAGAAATTCTCAGCAATAAGAAGATCTGGTTTGGTCCAGACAGATGGTTTTCAATCATTTCTATCCTAATAGGTATGCCAGCAGTTCTGGAGATGTTTCAGTAAGTGGAGAGTTTAGTTTTAAACAAATAGGTCGTTGTATCAACTTGTATCAAATAAATTCACCTAAGCTCTATTCAATAAAAACAGCTTTAACTTTAGTTATATATTAATTAAGAATTAAGTCTGACAGTTCCAGTTCGGGTCAAGGCCCGGATGTGTCTAAGTCGTAGAAACTTTCTGAGTCTCATTAAAACCATTTAGGGTTATTAAACTGGAGCAAACAGGGAACAGCAAAAAGGGAGGAGCTGAGGCCTAGAAGCACAGAGTAAATACAAACAAACCACATCTAACTAACCAGAAGTAGGTCTGATTCTTTCAGAGACCAGAACCAAGTGGTGTGATTCAGAATCAACAGTCTTTATTGTCGGTTTGTACATATTATGTAATTTCTGGTGAAACAGCAGCTCTGGGTTCACATATAAACACACATCCATGGAGACATGAAGAGCATTTGTAGAGAAAACTCTCATAAAAGGCAAAATTTAAAGTTAAGCTGTACAGCAAAAGAGACTGACCAGAAGGGTGAAAATACGGTGCAATAGTTAATAGATAATACAAGATGTTTAGATAAAAATAAAATGAATTCACTTAAACAGAAGATGACAAAATCCTAACCAGGTGTGATGTTAACAAACCAGGACTTGGATTACTAAACCAAAACTAAATGTGTTTAATAGATCCAGATATGATGAATAACTGGTCAGAACCAAGTTTACTATGAATTTCTTTGCCACCAAAGCAACAAACCTAAACAAGATATAAAATATGCACAAACTAGAACCAGGAGGGATAAAAAAAAAACAGGTGGTTAACAAACTACAGCTAGATCTAATTTGTTATCTAGATAGGAAGCTGAATAAACCAGAACCAGATATAAGAAATTAAAATAATATCTTATATCTGATAAGACCAGTAAAAGACCAGGTGTTATCCTCTCATTAACCAGAACCAGATGTGATCAGAAACAAGGAATAAATATTAAATACCAGAACATAGAACCTGCAACAGGACCAAACAAAACCAAAAACATCCAGAGCGACTGGTTTGCTTTTTACCTGATGGTGTTCTTACTTTTTTTTTTATTGGAAATAGAAACAAACACACAGCCTGCAGGTCAGTAATAATCTGCATGGGTTTACTTTCATTTCTATTTAACAGTGATTTAATTTCTTCTTGTTAAAAGGACTTTATCTAAGCATCGACCTTTAAAAAATGGACAATTAAACCTTTTGGCCTGTGAGGAATGCAGTTAACTGGTTTGTAGCTGGTTAAGGTAGGTCGGACCGTGGTGACAGTGACTCACTGAGCCTTTCTGAGCAGCAATGATGCAGAGTTTGTCAGCGGGGCGTTGAAGCGTCCTCGGGATGCTCCTGCCGGCTGGACAGAAGGTAAAAGTTTACTCTGTTCCTCTTGTTTTTCTCTGAAACTCATCAGAGAGGAAGTGTGGGAGCGGCAGGTCGTCTGGAGTTGCCACATTGCTGACAGTTTGTCTTACCTGCCAACAGACGCAGCGCTGAAAGCTGCTGAGCGAGCACTCTGAGTCAGACTGCTGTTACCCAACCAGCCGCTGTTTTACCCAGTTCTCCTTTCACAGCAACAAGGTGAGAGGTGGAGCTGCAGCTGCAAGGGTCAGCCTGAGCTGCAGCCACAATGAAGACGAGGAGATTAAAAAACCTTCCTGATCCAGGCCTGAAACATCTTCACGCTTTATATTTCAGAGCAAAAAGCTTCCAGACGGCAGCGCTGCAAGAGAATTATATAATCCTGTCCTCTGAAATAAAAACATTCCCCTTGAATCTGATTCATTTTATTTTTTATTTATACATACATTATCTTTCTCTGGGTTAAATCTGACAGACCTTATTGTGTTTAGAAAGTAAAAAGATGCATCAACAAATGGATGATGTACTGTTTAATCATTCTAAAAGATTTTCCAGCCAGCAGGCTTCCTGCTGATTGGTTAGTTGGTCTGAGTTGGATGTAAAAGAAGTTTCACCTCTCTTCTGACATACAGTCAGCAGAAATGTACTCAGAAGAAGCTCATAAGGAACAAGTTGATCAAGAAGGCTGGCTCTGTTCTGTTCTGGGGACTCTTCTATAGCCTCTAGAGATTACTTTACAAAGAAGGATTCTTCATAAAATGAGGAAAATTATATACAGCATCCTCTTCATCACACTGTCATACAAAAACAGAGTGTCTCCAGATTCTTCACGCCTGCAGCCATCAGTATCTCCAACGACTCCATGAAAAACACCACATAACATGAGTTACACCAGCCTTTAATGTTCCTTCGGGATTAATAAATTATTTTTTAATTGAACTGATTTCAGTTTCTGCAGGAAAAATGTTGCTTTTGTGTTGGTCTGATACAATATTCTAATCTGAAGTGTGTTATGGGTAAATGTGTTTTTATTAGCTGGAGGTGGAAAAAAATATAATTAACAGAAATAAAGGCTTTAAAACATCATTAATCTGTTAATCTACATTTATGATGATGATGATGATGATGATGATGATGATGATGATGATTATGATGATGACGGCAAGGAGAAGGAGGAGCATCCTGTGAAACCAATAAGCAGAGCAAGCTTCCATCAGCTCCATCAGGACTTTACCTCGGACACCTGCATTAGAGGCCTAATCTGCTTATAGCAACATTATGGGATGCTGAGTGCTGCCGTGGCAACAGCAGGTGTCTCTGCATTAAGATGAAGATTATCGTACTGCACTCATCTTTGTTGACACAGAGGAGGGTGATTGGGGTTGGGGGGGGGGGGGGATTGTTTAATCTCTGTCTGACTATGTAGACACACACACACACACACACTGATCCATCACTGAGAGGGAAAAAGGTAAAAATGAATGAGAACTTAAGAAAAATCAGAAGGAAATTCAGGATTTCTGCTGAATCATCTCAAACCAAATTAACATCATAGCAAAGACAAGAGAAGAGAAGTTTTCTAATGGGTGAAAACAAGTAAAAATGTGAATCTGAGGTATCCTCCAGATACAAAGGTTAACATGTCCTGATCAGTACAGCAACATTAGCTAACTCCTTCTATTGTGGAGGAGGAGCTTTACTCCTTTGTTTATATATATATATATATATATATATATATATATATATATATATATATATACAGAGAGAGAGAGAGAGAGAGAGAGAGAGAAGTGGAGGTAGATAGATAGATAGATAGATAGATAGATAGATAGATAGATAGATAGATAGATAGATAGATAGATAGATAGATAGATAGATAGATAGATAGATAGATAGATAGATAGATAGATAGATAGATAGATAGATAGATAGATAGATATTTTCCACACATAAAACAATAGTTTCTTTCTGTTTGTTCTTTACAGTAATAGTCTTTAAAAGGACAATTCAGTTGTTGTTCTTTATGGGAGCAGACTTTTTTTTCTACAACAGGAACTGTATAGGTTTTTGCTCCATTACGGGCCAATTGAAGATGTTTTTTTTTTCTTAAAAGGAATGGTTAAATTTCTGCTATTCATTCTTTTAAGTAGTGTGACATGTTCCATAAAAGAACAGTGCATATTTTTGTTCTTATTTTCAAATTTTACTAGTGTGGTTCCTTAAAAGAACAGTTGAGTTGTGTCTTTCTTATTAATTGGATAAGAAAAATAGGTTTACTGTCCTTTAAAGGGTTCTTTTACGTAAGGAACAATACAGTTTTCCCCTTCTTTACATAAACAGTCCATGTAACTATTTTCCCTTTAATCCTTTAAGAACAGATGAGATTTGTTGGGTTCCTTAAAGGGACGGTTTTGAGGCGTCTCCCAGCAGTTTGAGCTGTGACTGGTAAAGATCCTCCCAGCTTGTCACATTCAGCATCTCAGGATTAAAGCGTCTCTGTTTCCTCTGTTCGGTCACATGGAGCGACGGCAGAAGGTGACAGTGAACACATGAACTGTGCTCTGTGGCCCCCTCCCTGCCTCTGTCCACTTTTTTCGGGCGGGGGGGGGGGGTTGTTGTATGAGGTGCAGATGAGACCCTGAGTGTGTTTGGAACAGGAGGAACAGGGGGGGCATTGATGGGCTGGCTCTGACTGCTGCACATCTGGACCACAGTCAACAAGCAGCTCAGTGTGGCGCCGTCCTCCATCTCTATATGAAATCAAACACACATTCATAACCCCCCCACTACCCCCCCATCCCCAAACGAGCTCCTGAGGGGGCACCACGATCAACTCTTTATCTGTTCATTCCCTGCTGAAGAACACGTTTGTTCTGAGTCCTGATAACAAGTCAGAGGGAGGACGGCGACAACGAGGAGGCTGTGAGGGCAGCGGGGTCCAGTGAGGCGCAGGAACATCCTCTGAGGTGGTTCACAGGGAGAGGACGGTCTGCTGCTCATCCTTAGATGGTTCTGATGGTTTAATACATGATCATGCTTTTTCAAAAGATTCATGATCAGACTGATTGATATGAATGACCTCAGCTTATCACATCAGCCCCATGTGACTCCTGTCTGGGATGGAGGGGGGATTCTTTAAAGAAACAGTTCATCTTATGCAAGAAAGAGAAAAAAAAAAAAGCTCCAGTGTGTATGATTTTCACTGACCATCTAACGATGCGCTAAATGGATTACAAATGACCTCGCCTTTGACTGTGTGATAACCACTACGGAGGCTGCGGAGTAACATAAATGTGACAATGTCAACATGTCCTTCATGTATTAGCCACTGCTAATAGCTAATAGCTACGGTCCTTGTCTGAAACGTTTTTTTTTAGCACTGCTGCCAAGTCTAATTGCTCTTTTTCTAAAGTCGCTTTTAAAAGTTTTGTTTCTGAACGTGCAGTCGCTTATTTGGGTTCTAAAATAAGTGACTATAAACACAAGTAAAGAGACCCATCTTGCTGCTGCGCCACAGGCAGTGAACGGCTGATATCCCTCCGCCCCTCCACGTACAAACATATCGAGAGATGAACAAATTAATGGTTGTTGGACTACAGTTCACTGTTTATAACATAAAGCCAAACTAAACTTCACTGTTATACTAAATTAACTTACTTGTCCAGCAGAAAGCCTGCAAACCCCGCATCCATTTTAAATCCCCTCTCCCTCATAAATTATCTCCCGGTTATTACTACGTTTTCTTTTCTTGGTTACTTTCTTTTCCTTTTTCATTTAGCCAGAAAATGGCAAATAGAATGAGCTACAGTCATCTTTGCTTGTTTATACTCCTCCCCCCCCATGAGAGCTACTGAAATCAGAAATAGTGACGCAACATGGCGCCTCCCAGTGGGTGCACCGACGCCTGTTTATTTATAAACTACTAATTCAAAGTAATGAGAACGCTTTCGTTTTTGAGGTTATTAGACTTTGCCAGAATATGTATTTATAAAAGCAATACTTGATATTTGCTAATTGAAAGCCAAATTAGTTAAACACTGTCCCTTTAATGAATAGTTCAGCTTTTTGTTTCCCAAAACAAACAAATTTTCTTTCTTAATAGCAACGATTTTGTTTTACTTTTTTTTTTTTAAATACAGTTCATATTTATGTCCTTCAAATAATCCTTCTAAATAGTTTGATCTATCAAGAAACTTTTTATTATTTAAAAAAAGAGCTTATATTTTGGTTCTTTAAATAAAATGTTTAGGTTCTCAAGGTTTTCTTTGTTCATAAAAGGAACTCTTTTGTTATAATTTGAAAAAAAACCCCATAGTAGTTTATTTTCTTTAAAGGGACAGACCAGGTTTTGAGTTTTTTTAATTATTTGTCACAGAAAAAAGTCCAGGCTTTTTGTTCGCTGAAGAGCTTTAAAAGAACAATTAATGTCTCTCTGTACAACGCAACACTAACAATTTATTCATGTTTTTTTTTTGTTTTATTCGTTATTTTTTTAACGATTGATCAGTCTAACCCATCATAAGGTTCTCCAGGCTGGATTAACTCTTTGAGTGAAACCTCACAGAAACATTTTGTCTGTCAAAGTCTAGTAGAGCTGCTGACCATAGCAGGAGGAAGAGGAGGAAGAGGAGGAGCAGAAGGATGCAGAGGAGGCGTTCCTCTTTCTCTTTTCCTGCACAGTCAACCACCAGCAGCAGGAAATCTCCTCTGGATATACGTGCACATTTCAGTAATTTTCCTTAAACCTTTGATTCAAAGCAAACTGTTAGCAGCTTCATGTGACCTTGCAGGCGTCACGTGATCTGCTCTGCTCCAGACAGAGTCAGGACGGGGGGTGATAGGGGCCTTCTAAATCCAGAATGTACAGAAACCAAAGCCTATTAGCGAGTGAAACATTTTGATCTATCAGATCCAAACAATGTCAACACCCAAACACATCTGTTGCAGCTTAATGCGGCTGAAAATCTGCAGCTGGCTGCGGCTCCCTGTGCACCTCCACATGCCGCGGAGAGCTGATCAGACCGAGCAGATTTCAGGTTTTAATCTGCACCTCTCAGACCTGAGGATCAGGGTTTTCCTCTCAGACCTGCTCCCTGATCAGGGTTTATCTCCATCCCAACACCAACACTCACACTCAGACCTTCATCTCTTTAATTAGACTGAGCCTCTGCCTGTCCGACAGGCAGGAGCGGGGGTGGTTTCATCATCATCTTCATCATTTCGGGCCTTTAAAACCCACTGATACCTGAACACAGACTGCTGGCTGCAGCTCAAACTCTCAGAGGATTTTCATGTCAGCCTGTAAGAGGCTTTCAGTTTTCATACTAATGCCGACTTAAAAGGTAAAAAAAAAAAAACAATCTGCTGCTGCTGCGGTGGTGGCGTTCACCTGATGATGTCCAAACAGACCGGAGCATGATGGGAAAATCTGTTGATCTGCAGGATAAACAGGCAGCCCGCTGCAGCACGGGCGTCAGCCTCTTGTTTCAGTCCCACACGTTAAAACTCCTCATCACAACTTTACTTATTACAGATGAAAACTCGCTGCGGCGTTGCTGCCGTTCCTGCAGAATCGTCAGAGGCACTGCTGAGTGTGATCGAGGAAAAACGTGAAGCAAACACACACATCATTAAAGATTAAAGATGTAAATAAACATGAATGGGATCCGTCGGGGTTCCGGATGCAAACAGAGACTTTTCCTCCTTCCTGAGGTGGTTTCAGCCACAACCAGGCAAATGAAAGCGCAAGCAGAGGAGTTGCTTCGGAATCAGATTAGGAAACTGGGGCAACTTTCCCCCGGAGAGTTTGGTGCTCAGCTGGAAAAGACATCTGTAGAAAACAATCACCCACTGCCAGCAGGAATACATCTCTCCTACAGTACCTGATTGGATCCAACAAATCAGAAGTCAGAGCTGAGGCAGGTGTTCTAATGTCCCAGCTTTTTACCTGGAGCTTCATTATGCAGAAACATGTAGTTTTAAAGAGAAAATAGGACATTAACCATCAAGCAGGGCAGCAAAACACCTAATAACAATCCTGCATCAGTCTCATCCTGAATTTCCACTTACAACTCAACCTGAACTGGAAATTGCTGTGAGGTCCTAAACATCTTACCTCTGGGCTACAAGAAAGGAACAGAAAAATCTTGTACCCATCAATGTGATGCTGGGAATCTGAGAAATCTGACCGGATTGATGAATGAATAAGTGGGCGGAGCTCACGGAGCTCAGACCTCTCAGGATGAGGATGAAGAACTGATCTTAAATCAGCTTCTCTTGGTAATTCCCAGTTTTCCTGCAGACTCAGAGGTTAATATGCATCCAGCGTTAGTAAAAAAAACCCATCAAATATTAATCAACCCTCTTTATTTGCATTAAATTCCAGGAGAGCAGAGGAGGTTTGGATGTATTCCCTATGTTTCCAGTGTGTTCCTTCTTTGATGTTTGGGACGATCAGGGAGGATCAAAGTGGAGGTGGGATGATTGCAGCAGCTCATTTCCATAATGGCAGGAGGATGGATCTCTTCTAATGTTTTCCATGTTAGAGCTGCTTGTTTTTCAATTAACGTCGTAAATTAAGCAGACGTTTCTACAGACTCATCTGCTCCACCCCTCTGCTTCCTGTTCACCTTAGTAGGTTAATCCTCTCAGATTTTTTATCTCTTTTTAGTAGTCTATTCTCCGTTACAAAATGCATTTTCTTTGAATAGAGGAAATAAATGCTTCAGATTATGGCTGCAGGCTATTAAGACATTTGATTTGTGCCCAGAGTACCTACTGCAGTGAGTCTCCATCCAAATGTCTAACAAGATATATTGATTTTCATTTATTATTTCACAATATCAATAATGTGCACACTAGGTTGTTCCAGGTTATACTTTAAAGTCCGTGCATTGTTAAAAAACAGTCTTTTTTTAAAGTAACCTGACATGGGCTCACAGCTGATGATAGTAACATAGCTACTCAGACAGAGAAACTAAAGCAGTTACTTCAAAATACAGGCTTTTTTTCATTCAAAATATAAGCTGCTTATTTGGGTTTATGTGCAGGGTCATGCATGGGTGGGGGATAGTAGAGGTGCACACGGAGGGGCTCAGTCAGTGCACCGTTCATGCAACACCGTTCATGCAACAACCATCACTGCCTGGACAGGTCAGTAACCCACACTGCAAAAATGGAACTAAAAATAAGTAACATTTTCTTAAAATCAGTGTATGTGTCCTTGATTTGAGCAGGTAAATAAGATGATCTGCCAATGGAATAAGATTTTAACACATAAAATAGGAACAACTCATCTCCATCGTCTTATTTCAAGTCCAGGATGTCTAATTATCTTATTTTAGGGGTCAAAATACTCATTCCATTGGCAGATAATATAATTTACCTGCTCAAATCAAGGACAAAAACCCACGTTTTAGGAACATTTTACTTATTTTTAGGTCTGTTTTTGCAGTGCAGCAAAGGACATGCAGGAGAAAAAAAGCATTCACACACTTTATAACAATTTAAATCTACATGAATGTTTCTGATTTTTTTCAATGGAAATTACAGAGTCTGGTGGAAAACCCACACATGTACCGGCTTGGATTCAGTCCTTCCTTGTTTGGGGCGAGCTAAGCTCTGATCAACCATGTAGCCTTGGGTGGACCTACATCTGGCTAAATAAAAGTAAAAATGGATCAAAATCTGTTTTTAGGAAGTAAAACTCACCATATCAGCGATTAACGTCTGCTACGTCACAGATTCTGCAGCCCAGTCCTCTGGAAAATGCAACAGAGCCACGATTTATCACGATTTATTATATATTAAAGAGAAACAAAAAAAAAAAACTTGTTGCTTTGTTCCAAACAGAACACGTAACAGAACCTGAGAAGTGGAAAATCATAAGCTGCTTATCGATTATAGCATCTTATGCTACTCATGTGCTGAAAGAGGAAGTGTTGGGAACATCTGTGGATGGATGGATGGATGGATGGATGGATGGATGGATGGATGGATGGATGGATGGATGGATGGATGGATGGATGGATGGATGGATGGATGGATGGATGGATGATAACGACAGCAGCAGTGATGTGTCATAAGTGTGTGTGTGTGTGAGATCAGAGTGTGTGTTGTGAGTCCTGCTGCAGGGGAAGTGTAGTTCCCAGGCCCTCTCTGCATTCCTGCCTCTGATCCCAGACCTGCTCTCTGGGCCTTTTTATTTATCTTCCCTCCCAACACACACACACACACACACACACACACACACACACACACACACACACACACACACACACACACACACACACACACACACACACACACACACACACAGCCCAAATCAGCGACAGTCACAGCTGAAATATGAAGTGATAACAGAAACATGCTGCTGCAGCGCAAACATCCCAGATGGGAAATTTGACTAAAGACAGCAAATCATGCCGCCGATCATCCCAAAGATGGGAGGATTAATTAGCGTTTGATCAGATCAAAGTAAAACAAAGAGCTCCAGAGAGGAAAAATCAAAGTTTCGGCTGTCAGATCAAACGTCTCTCTGCTCCTGCACTGATGGCAGCTGATTGGTGGATTCATTTCCAGAAGCAGCAGATTGAGCCTGAAGGTCGCAGATGTTTCTGGAACCGCCACATCAGGTTCTTCTTTATTTTAAACCCTGTCACTGCAATATTGGATGATGTCCATAACCTAAATCTGACGTGATCTACGAAATTCTGCTGACACTGTTGAAACCAGCAGCCGGGTTTCTGTCTACAGGGAAGGAAATCCAGGAACTGATCACCAGTTTGTCTTGAAGCTGCCATCTTTCTGTGATGAGGGTTTCTTACCATGAAAATCTCTGTCCCCACTCACAGAAAACTTCCCAAACTCACTGCTTCCTGAGAAGTCGTGGGGCAGACCGGAGCAGCTTCCCAGCCCTCACACAGGAAGTACTGACCCGTAAGCTGAGTCTGATAGTGCTCAGGGGCCCCGTTCATGTTTTTTAAACACTCAGAGTTTCACACATTCCCAGATGAGCAACTGAGCTATTTATACATCTGCAGCTCGGCCTGAGCAGACAAAACCCAGGGTGATTAAGAGGGTTCTGGCTCGACCTAAAGAACAAGATCCAGAAACAAACTGGACATTACAATATCAGATAAAAAACGTGTTTGAAAAGCAGAAGAGTGTCATTGTTTCTCCACAGCAGCGATAAAGAAGAACTAAGTGAATAAGGACATCACCTACCTTGATCTGGTCGCAGACAACCTTTATCCAATGGACACTTGATCCTGCTTGATCTTAAACCAAATTCACCCTGGTACAACCGGGTTTGGATCCCAGCTAACACTTCATCCTGATCCTAGATCGTCTTGTTCCCAGCGAACCACTGGTCCCATCTGATCCTGATTCAACTGGATCCTGAAACCACGGACCCTAGTCCCAGACTATCCTGATCCCAGTGAAGACCTGATTCTAGCAAACATCTGATTCACCTGCTCTTAATGACCCCAGATGGTCTTCAAACCAGTCAACACTTGATCACAGATGACTCTGGTCCAATCTAACACCTGATCCCAGCTGAGTGTAGTCCCAGACAATCCTGATCCAAAACTGACAGACCAAACTGACACCCAGTGTTGCCTAATCCCAACTAATACCTGATTCTATCTGAGACCTGACTCACCTGTTGGTCTTGATCCCAGATTATTTTCGCCCCAGTCAACACCTGATCCCACTTGAATCTCGTCTCTGATGATCCTGATCCCAGACGACACCTGACATCAGGTTAGGAGCCAAATTCAGGTGCAGTACTGGTTCTGATTCCAGATTATTCTGATCACAGCAGAAACCGGATCCAAGCTGATTCATGATTCGCCAGATCCTGATCCTAGCTGGTCCTGATCCTAACACCAAAACAAGTGTCAACCTTCAAAGATGACAGAATTCAACAAGACAAGAGATCCATAAAATACACTTCCAAAAAAGTGCTTCTCCCTCCATGGATATGATATGATGTTATAACGATGAGAGATGAGGGTTGCAAGGGCTTGGCAAGGTTCGGAGTCAGGTTGTGACCAGAAAACAAAAGCCAACGAGGTGTCCAAATGAGGGCAAGGTGAAATCCAAAAACAGGAATTTGATCAAGATCAGGCAAACCAGGCAATGAACGCCAGACACCTACTCAGACAAAGGCTTTTAAAAATCAGGCAAGATGAGACTGTAGGTACCCAGTATATAAAGGCAGGTAAATAGGTGAATGGAAGCTGCTTGGTGAACTGCTGGGGGAGGGTGGAGACAAAGTGAAGGAGATAACACCAGTTACAAGTCAGAAACATGACCGTCATTAACACCAGAACCGCCCACAATGATTAAAAACCGCCTTGACTACTGACCTGACCAGATCATTACTCCAGAAGGGTCAGCTGGGTCAGCCGGGTCGAGGACTAAGGCCTCTTTATATGTGTCATACCCTCTACCCCTCTCTACGCTTGTTACTCCAGACGTTTAAATTACTTGACATTAAACTCCGATTAAACAGTGTATTAACGTTTAGGGAGTGAAGACTTGTTCTATGAAACAAGAGATGTTAAATAAAACTTGATGTGGACTTCTGATGATGTCAGCATCTTCCTCATGAGGTTCTGTGGTGATTCTGACCACTCAATCTGATCTTAAATGAGTGAATCTGATGTCAGACAGGAAATCAAAGTGCTGTGCAGTCAGAGGATTTGGTTTGATCTGCATGTTTGTGTCAGAAAGGTGGAGGCAGGCAGTGCAGGCTTTCTATCCATTAATCAGTCTTAGAAAAAAAAGCAATCAGAGGACAGATGTTTTCTTCTGCAGCTGGAATCAGTTTGAGGGGGATTGAGAGCAGGACGCCACCTGTGAGTCTGACGTCCAGATAATCTGCTGCTGACGGCAGCTTCAGGCCACGATCTGTAGGGGTCCTTAATCTGAAGCACACAGAGTGACCCTGTCAGACTTTCTGCCGCTGCAAACCTGCTTTACACGTTGCACAGCGATTCTGTAGCTTTGTCAGATAGATAGAGGGTTTAAACAGCTGAATCACCTTCGGTTCAACAGCTTCAGTAAAACTCAGATCTACTATAATCCATCATCTGAGATTTCTGTTCAGCCCTCCATTTCCACAGGAAGTAAAAACATGAGGTTCTGATGAAAACCTTGGATGCTGATTCCTCCCTCTGAAGAGGAGCCATCCGTTCATCAGTGAAGTATCTCCAGCTCAACTTGAGAGGCTTCATGTTGGGGAGCTGGAGACTTCCGGACTGTGGGATTTTTCTGGGAAACATGACCTCAGTGTTTAGAAGATAACTCAAAATTATTTCAGCTCAGATTCTAGGCAGATCCCATGGTTATGCAGCGTTTAAAACCAGTGGAGACGTTAAAAGGCTAAATTGTGCTTCACCCCAAGTTTGCCCCCTTTGACTAACAGCTGGAACCTTTGTCATATTATTCAGTCTTTGGATATATGCCCGACATTAAAAAGTGTCCATCATGCATAGAAACAAACGAGGGACATCTTCTCCATTTGTGGGACAGATAAGGAGAGCTAAAAGGGTGTGTGGTCTTAGCCCACCTCCCTCGGTTTAGCAGCAGCTCTCCATCTCACGGATGCTTCTGTCATTTTTCCTTGAAACTGCATAGTTAAATGCCTGCTGAGTTTGTCTTCTCCTTATCTTTTTCAATGCCTGCAGATAAATTAGAGGTTTTCAGCTGGCGTTCTGGCTGAATCTGTCCTTCGTTGTGCAGAGAATACCAATTTGGAGCATCTTGACTTTGAGCCACAGGCTAAAATAACTCCTATCCACTGATGCATGCTGTAAAACTGGCCATAAAGACCAGAGGAGGTTTATCAGGTAGATGCTGGTCTGGATCTGAGTTTATAGACCCAGCAGGCATCATGACAAGGAAAAGAGACACGGCTAGAGCCAGAGGATGTCTTCACAGAACAATCAAACCAAAAGCAGCAGTTTAAGCTTTGTTTTAAGCCAGTGGTGTGCAAACGTTTAACCACGCCGGCCAAAACTGACAAAAACCTCTGGTAGAAAGTACGCTTGGCCCAGTGTTTCCACATTAAACTATCTTTTTTTTCTGGATAAAGCCTCTGGATAACCTCTGTGGTTTCTATCCTATTGTTAGTATTACTGGTTCAGATGAAACTTAAATTCAAGTTAATTTGTGTTTAATTAAGATTAAGCCACTAATGAAGCTACTGCTGACCATAACTCTTGTTTTTTTTTTCCCTTTCTATAGAAGGTTCCCCAGGACCGTTTGTGTGTTTCTCCGTTCTGTCCTCTCAGTCTCCAGCTGGTGGCCGGTCTGTTTTGTGCCTTGTGCCCAGACATGATGCTTGCAGTGAAATGCTGCTAATGTGAAGTGAGCTGATTAATCCTCACAGTGTGGAACCAACCAGCTTCAGGTGATGTTTTGCTGAACTGAAGCAGAATCAGAACCTTTTGACTGGAGTATCTGAACATGAAGCTAGGCGGTCAGCCCGCAGAGACGGCCGATGTTTGTTCTGATAACAGATTACAGGTTAAGGGTTGCCATGCTGACCCGTTACAGAGTTTCTCATGTGCAACGCCAGTGGGAGGGCTCTTTCTCTGCTAAATGTCTGAGTAACAGTGAAATGATTCAGCCGGTTCAGTGTTTGTCTGTCTGTGTGTGTGTGTGAAGTCTTTGGAGACAAACTGTTGTGTCCCTCTGTGGGACACTTCCCGTCTCCCCTCTCTGACAGGAGAAACCTCAAACTGAAGCCTGAAGAGCAGTTGGGCTCCTCGTCACGAACAATGACACTACAGTCGGCGAGCGTTGTCAGCTCCGAGGCGCCGTGCCAACCGGCCTTGACAGGAAGTGGCTTTTCTCAGGAATATTAATAACCACGAGCCACGCTGCCAAGTCCTTCTGGACGCTGTTCAAACCCTCAAAGACAACAGGACGCTCCGCAGGACGCCATGTCCACGGCAGATAAACCTACTGTCACCGGAGCTGTCACTCAGGCCGAGGACGCCAACCAGCAGCTGATGATGCTCAGGGGTCCCAAACTGTGGTGTTTTTCTGCCGGAGGTGTCCTCACAAACCCTGTCCAAAAGACGAACAGGGGGGACAAACATAAAGTAAAACACGGGAGAAAACATGTAAGAGAAGATGTGACATAACGTCCAGGACAGAGTCTCCCTGGACACGAAAAGTTCATCACCTTCTAGAGTCATTGGCCCTGTGGATTAAATGTAAATACCTTAAAATGTTCAGGCATAAATCGTTAAATAAAAAAAAAGATTGAAAAGTGAAGCTTGTGTGTATTTTCATTGCACACAGAACCATAGATTTCAACCGTTGTTTTCTCTAATATTGCTTACAGCTAAATCAAAATTCAGTTTCTCAGATTCTAATATTAGAAATTATCATGAAAAATAAAATAAATGAAGACATTTTAAATATTCACGTTTAAAGAAATTTTAGAGCATGGTCTGGTTATGCCCTGGAAGACTGCTGACCATTTAAACGGAAAGTTAAGTGGAAGGAAAAATTGTGGATGAAATAGATATAAGAACAGCTTTGAGAGGATTATGAAGCGAAGCCGAATCAGCAGTTCAGGAGAAATTCACATGGAGCGTACAGCAGCTGAGGCCAGAGATTCAAGAAGAAGCACACACAAATATGTCCATGTTCCGTCACATTCCTCGTGTTTAAGCTTCAGTGGCCCAGGAAAGAAACACGAAAGGCTGACATGTGTCCACATGGGCATGTTTTCTGGAAGTCTGAAGGCTTTATGTCACAGAGCATCTCTGCTGTCTGATGGTTAGAAATAACAAGCTAAACAAAAGAGAATTTCATCGTTCCTATAAAACAAAACCTCTGCGCTGTTTTTTTTTTATTATTTTTTTTAGTGTGCTTGGTGTTGGCTCTCATATAATCAACCAAAGGAAAAAAAACATGACACATCCCTCAGTGGCTGTCGCCAACTCTCTACTTGGTTCTGGGGTTTCTGAAGGTATTTCCAGCTAAGCGGACATTGTGATAAGATGCCCACCTTCAACTGAATCCATTCGATTCAGAGAATCTACTCTGAGCTTCTTGTTCTAACTCCAAGTCTGAGTTAAAAAGAAAGCTAATTTCAGCTGACTGTAGTAAGATTTAGAAGATGAACCAGTTCTCCCTTTCTCTCCTGTGACGGACTGAAGCAAAGCAGACAGGACTCCCATCTATCCCTCTGTCTCTCACTCCACCCCAATACCAGAATCAGAATCCATTTTTATTGGCCTTGTGTGCACAACCGTATAAACTTCAGAGCAAATAAAGTAAATAGTTAATTTCAAGGCAAAAAGGAAATATGTTCAATCACATCCAGCTGAATGAAATCTAATTGAGTAAAAATCCAATTCAGATTTTCAACTACTTAGGAAAAACCTGACAGCTGCACAAAGTGAGAGATCCCACATGCTGAGCAAGCATGAGGCGGCGACTCTGGATAGGAACCACTGCCTTTTAGCTGGAGAAAGCTCCAGCAGAACAGTGCTGTGTTTAAGCAGCTAGGAGCTACCGGCCGAAGGATGAAAGGACAGGAAGGAGGAACTCAAAGAGAACTTGCAGAGTGAGAGCTCTAGACTAGAGTCAAATTGACCATGAAAAGTCAATAGCAGTAACAGTTGGAGAGTAGCTGGAGGAAAGTGGTCGATCATCAGCTTCAATGTCTCTCATCTCCAGCCGATCCTGAAGGTGCTGCATCCTGTAATGGATGAGTGGATGAACGCCAAATAAAATTAAGCTAATGAGACAAAACAGAAATCTTAGACTCAGATTGACGGAGGGGAAATAAAAGTCATTTCAGGAGATTCAGACATGTTTAATCAATAATGGACTAAAAACCTGGAAAAATAGAGAAATTATGTGTTTAAGTCTATTGACTTTTTGATCATGGCTCAACATAATTTTTATTCTGAGTCCTGATGGCCTCTGTTATTATTAACTCCCTTTTACTGCAGTTCTGCTTGGTTCTTGTCCCTGTTGTTCTCTAAAGGCTGCAGAACCCATCTGCTTTTCCACGTTCCACCTGTTCGAGTGTCGGACTCTGAATCTACTCGAGCCGAGGCTCCCCTGCTGCCTTCAGGCCGAACTCAGACAACCACCACTGGCATCCGGCTGCAAACCTTCACTGCTGATCTCTGGGGGGTCTCCGGTTTCTGCTGTTTCACGGCGGGAGTACGCCTGTTGATTTATGATTCATGCAGCGGCATCTCAACGTGATTAAGTCAGAAAACAGCAGCAGCTTGTGTTCGTGATTAAATCAGCCGTAACGAGAGCTTATTAGGCTGATGTGAGGGGCTCCACGGTGGCGATCCTCATCCTCCTGACGGGGGGTTTCCACTCAGGCTGCCCTGTGATGGTCAGGTGAAGCATCACGGCCGCTGTTACACCTGAGAGAGAACAAGATGTTTGTTGTTTAGTCGTTAAGTTCCCTGATTAACACACTTGGATGGGAACAGGAAGAAATGGAGGGAAAGCCACCTTGCAGTCAGGATAGAGACTGGGGTGAGCGGAGCGTCTGGGACCTCGGGTTATGTCACTGCTGTAATATCACAGTTTGTTCCCACATTGATGGACGCTTCAGGCACGACGGCGGGTTGGGTCTTGAAAATCAGCCTTTTATCTGAGGCAGTGAGGTTCAGTAATGAACTTTATTCCTCCTCCAGCTGTTAGCTGTGCTCCTTTTTATGCGCTTGTGCCATGCCTTGCAAATGTACTTTGTCACATTGTAAATTAGCTCCAGTTTATTTTATTGGCATTTTTTTTTTCATAACGGCACATGATTGTGAACTGGAAGGAAAATGGTTTTCAGCATTTTTACAAGTAAAGATCTGAAAAGTGTGGCGCTCGTTTGTTTTCAGGCCTTTTTACTCTTAAACCAACAAGGCCGGCATTGATGGCAGCAGCCGACAAGAGCCTGAAGGTAACGCTGGAGCAGCAGCTGTGGTGCGAGGACAACTATTAGTTTTGCAACCAAAAAAATCTGCTCTTTGTGGAAGAGTAATAATGAAAAGGGTATTATTCAACCCAAATCAGTGATTTGTTCATGAGTGGTAAACCCCAAAAAAACTACATGTTACGGGAAACAATTTAAAGAATGACATATAAACTGAAATTTTTTATAAGAACATCTTTAAAAGGAGAACAAACAGAACAATCATGAATTTTTGGACTCAGTATTTTGTAATAGTTTGTTTGTTTATCCAATCAGACTCAGTTTGGGCAGTTTTGCAAAGATGAAGGGGCAGAACTGTCTGTTTCTAAATGCTGGTAGCGACTAGGAGTGTAACAATACAAATATTCATATCCATATATCGATTAAAAGAGCAATGTTTCAATTACATCGATACAAAATTAAAATATCGATCCATCATTTTTAAGATACACCTGTATTTCGAAATTCAGGCACAAAACTATAATTATCATTATTAACATTATTTTAAAATTAAATGAATCCTGTTTTTTATTTTATGTAACAGTTTAGACATAAAAATTATCAAATCATATTTTTGTTTTTTGTGTGAGTTGATTTCAACGTAAATAAAGGCCAGATAATTTTGCATCATACCGATTGCATCGATTGAAAATCGTGACAGACTTTGTAATATTTGAAAATGTTGTATCATAATCCAAACACATCAATACAACATCGTAATCAATATAAAATCGTACCGCGATGATTTACTGGTGATTTATACCCATAACACAAAAAGGTGCTGAAATGGAAGTGAAATGTTGTTTTACAAATACAAACACACACCATGCTTTTCAGATTTATAAAAAGTGAAAACAATATAATTTTCTGCCTGCTTTACAGCAGAGCCGTTGATATGATGGGATGGTTTCCGTTGAGTTAAACTCCAGTTCTCAAGGGCCAGTGTCCTGCAACATTTAGATATCTCCCTGGTCTAATCAACCTAAATCGAGTGGCTGAATTACCTTCAGACATGCAGTCAAGTCCTTCAGAGTCCAGCGAATAACTAAAATATAAAAGTTAATAATGGTCTTCAAGGAGTGCAGTCTGACAGCGGCGGACTTGATTAAAGCATTGAATCTAACCCATTAAAAGTCCAAATTAAAATACCCTTGAGAATATTTGGCAATACCACAAAGTTGTCCAGTACCAATGTTCTCCATCGAATCTGTCATCTGACCAAATATGGCAAAGTTTCTCTTTGCAAAGCACTAGATTTAATTTATTTGCATGTTATCTGTATAACTACCCCACAGTGGAACAAAATCCCACTCACCACTCGCATTTCAGATTAAAACGGAGACTCAGGGAAGACTACCTGATCTGAGTCCTTCATCTCGGACCTCCTACTCCTGATCCTCCTGGTGTTTATCCTTCAGATTCAACTGCACAGTTTTAATCGTGCAGATCAGAAACTCTCTATTGGTGTTCAGTTTATATCACCTGGTTTGGTGATATAAACGGTTTGGTCCGGCTCAGTTCCTGCTGACATTAGTTATGACCACATGGTCCAGAGGTGTAGCCTCGGAGCAGCAGAGATATGACCAGCTCGTAGTTCAGCCCGTGTACGGGACTCTGAGGTCAAACGAGTATACCAGAGGTGGAGCTCGTCCCCCTGAAGAGTCAATCCTCTGTTTCCTTCAGTTTTATTGCCTCATTCATTGTGTTTGACCAGAGGCGCTCCAGAATTAGCAGAGCTATGCGTGTCTGTCATGTTCAGTCACTAAAGACCAGACGCTATCTGAATCAGAGCTCCCTGAGGCCAGGCCGGGCCCCGGCCCTGGACGGACAAAAGAGCCATCTGTTTAGGGTGTCCCCCTGCTTCAGACATGGCCGGGGGTCCTCAGCGCTACTCTCCATTAGCATATCAACTTGGATTTGGGGGTTTTGCGAGTCTGTAAACAAAGTTTCCAGCAGGAGAGGGAATAATGTGGCTACTGTACGCCAGATGTGAACAATGAAGCGCTGCGTAAAGGAATTCATGACCGCCTCCGCACAAAATGCCTCATTCTGTCCGACTGCAGGTCCTGCGTTATTTTTAGGCCGCCTTCTGACTCCAGATCCCTTACAGAGTCTCTGTTGTGGGCCTTCGTTGTCATTTGACCTCAGGTATCCTAAAGAAGACCAATAACTGATCTCGACTCGTCACAGAGATTTCTCATTCCGTTCATCTTGTCCTCAGAAAGTTAATCTATTCCACGCCATAAGCCATGATTTCACACGGTTTAAGATCCAGACCGACAAGATAAAACACAGGAAGCACACTTTCTAGTCTTATTCCCTATTTATATGTTCTAATTTTTCTCCAGTCATCGTCCGCCTCGTTAGGTTGTTTTTTTTTCCAGTGAGCTTAAGATGCAGAAATGAATGTCTTCACTCATGGATAGATTTAGTGTTGCTGGTGTTGCACACAGAAAGCCTCGACTACTGATTGAATGATTCATTTAGGTTTTTCTGTTGGCCCTGTGGGTGTTGGTCATGGCTCTAGTGGAAAACCAAGTAGAGTTAAATGTGGGACTGTCAGCTCCCAGCCTGACATGGGAAACATGGGAGTGAAGAGGCTGATCAGACATGAGTATCTGGAACACAGGCCTCACACTCATGTCCTCGGGGGGCCAGTGTTCAGCAACTTTTAAATGTGTTTCTAGTTCAATAAACCAACAATTTGGTCATCAGACAAACTCTGAAGAGCTTCGCTACATGCTGAGGAGGCAATTCAGCATCTCGACTCAAAGTTGCAAGACTCAAAGACTGGAGTTAGGGTTCCTGGACAGTTAAGAGGGGTTCCTTTATTGTTAATGCTGGTAAAATACTTTGATCATTCCAAATATAAAACTTGCTTGTTTATGGCATTAAAACTAATTGTTAAGTTAAATAGAAGTTTCGTTCTCTGCACACTCTTCACAGTGAGATCAACAGGCGGATGCAGTATCCTGAACCAAATGTCTAATGAGAAACTGGATGGAGAGGTTGGAAAAATATGTCAGCCGTGCATCTTTAGGCCGAGGTTTTCAGCATGCTTTTATGTCTTACTCTATTGATTTTACATTGATTGCTTCTCTAAGACACCAATGCCAGATAAGGCTTTTTTTCCACACATTCCTCCCAGAAAACAGCTTGGCATGGTGACAGTGTTTAATACATTTAAAGGTGGTATTAAGATTTTTGCTAAATACTGTTTTGTTTCATCCAGTGCCATAAACTCAAGAGTTTGAACATCTCAGAATCAGGTGTACACGTCCCTCAGGTCTAATTCAGACCCTCTAAGAGGACCGGATTAAGACTTTTGATGACCCCCCCCATAAACCTCATCCTCCTCCTTCATCCTTTTGTCCCTCTGTGAAGGAGCCGCTCCTCGTCATGTTGTGGTGTGTACTCCTCTGATCCTGTCACATGAACGATCCTGTGACTACTCGCTTCCTCGCTGCCACCATCAACAAGTCATGCTAATTAGTGGTTTTGGTGAAGAAGCACGAAGCCCCAGGAGGGAAAAGGTTTGCACACAAAGACCTGTTGTCCCCATGCTGCGTGTCCTCCGGGACGGGGACCCGGTTTGTCCTGCAGAGAGACATACAGAATCAGAACCAACAACACGAGCCCCAATGTTTAGCTGCAGAAACGCTGGACAGGATGGAGCCTGGAGCGCCAAGCACTTTGTTTAGTAGATATTAAAAGAAGCAAATGAAACAGAAGGTCATTAATCATGCTGAACTTTGGCAACATCCCTGTGAAAATGTTTAAACCCGCTAAATGATTTCTCAGAAGAAAGGAGGTGTCTGCAGCTGACTGACGTTGCTTTAAAATTATCTCTGATATGTTTAAATGTCCATGAAACATCTCTGTTTAACATGAAATATATACAAACATATTTTATAGGTTAAAATGTTAAACAAACCTTAATAAATAGAGGTATCTCTTTGCAAAAATGACAAAAAAAGAAAAATCCATCATTTTATTTAAGTGCTTTAGTCAACAGATATTGATTAATGTTTGTTACGACAAACTTTTGCCAAAAGAGCAAAACTTAGAAATGCATCTTTGACTTTTGGTCAATCTTTTTACATCATAAGGCAGATGAGGCTTTTTTCATGCATTTTCCCCTGACAACAGCTTGGCATGGTTTAACAAGTTAAAAGGGAGAGTACTAATATTTTTGCTAAAAAAAAGTTAAAGGTTTTACATTGCTACTGCAAACATTATTTATTTTAAAGCTTTTATACATCTTTACCAGGAGTGCCAACAATTATGTCTACATCTTTATGATCATATTCATCGGCACAAATAAACACTTCAGACCTTTAAAATATGTATGAGACAATGCGCTGCTGAATTATTGATGTCTGAATGCTGAAGTTAAAAAGCAAATTAAAACCTAAAGATTGCTAAATAAAACCATATCATTTTCAGAGTACAGTCATTGTAAAGCCAACTCAGTCTCATAACATCATCTGTGGTCCTGCTTGGTGCTGGGCTGAGAATCCAAATGCAGGAAGACTGCAGACGACAGTCAGAGTAAAAGTGCAAACACGTTTAATAATAAATTAGCGGTTTGAATACGCAGAAAACTTGTCAGATCCAGACTTATCCTCCACTCCCAAAGTCTGTTTGGACCAAACAGTTCTGAAAACTCTGATTCTTCTAAGGAGTCTGAGGGTCCTGAGGGCGCGATGACTCTGAGAACTCCAAGGGTTCTGATACCTTAGAGGTAATCAGAGTTCTGTGTAGTAAAAAGCTGTAAAAAGTTACTGTATATTGGCTTCCTAACAGTCTGAGGGATATGGAGACTGACGATTCAGAGGAGTCTGAATGTTTTGAGTGATAAGTGACACTGGGGGTTCTAAGGACTCAGGACAACATAAATCAAGGATGTCAGATGTGTTTTGAAAAGTATGATGCTATAATGTTTTTACAGAGCAACCACCACCAGCTCCTTGTGGTCAAGGAATTACGCCTCAGGGCGTGGCACCCAGCAGTCCTGTTCTACTCAGAAGAGTAAAAAAGATCCAGAACTGGAGTCCAGTAGTCTGTCCTAGCGCAGTTCAGCATGCACCAGGAAATGAATGTGTATTATTCAATACAGTTTAATTATTTTAATGAAACTTAGATAAACCAGGTTGGCATACTTTCATGGATTGAGTGCATTTTGAGAACACAATGGTGTTGTTGTTTTTATCTAAGTTTGATTTGCAAATATTGTTCATATTTTATCTCAGTAAACACCATCGTCACCAAAACAAATGTTCATTTTTGTCTATAAAAACAATCAGAATTAGCTGGACCATTTCTCTGAACTTGCCTCTCACAATATGGCGGACACGCTGACATCATTTCTGCTCGGCACGTCAATGCAGCGGTCCCTGTTCTCTGTCTATAGAGGCAACAGCGCGTAGGCTCCTAATAGAAGCTCTGCACCTTCTTGTATGAGCCGATGTGGCAAGTGAATTTCTCCATTGTGAGATCAATAAAGCCCATCTTATCTTATCTTATCTTATCTTATCTTATCTTATCTTATCTTAAACCTTCTTCACCAGATAAAGTCATGTGCTCACTTCAGATGGAGACAGACTTCCTTTTTATGGGGAGACTTCATGATGGTTTCATATCATAACATCACACCACAATCTTTTACCGTTTCAAAGAAACCATCTGCAGAACGTTTAGTGTTACATCGGTGCTTTATAAATAACATTTTCCATTTACATGTACGAGGAGGGTCACATGACCTCTCTGACCTTTCACCCCCCCTTCTGCCCCGTAGGTGGCTCCTCCCCGCCCGTTTGGTTAATGATGGAGCAGCGATGGAGCCCGGGGCAGATCAGCGACTGCAGCACAAAGACGAGGCAGAGGACAGGACGCTGCGAGTCTTTCCAAGGGTTCCTGACTCTTACTGTGTGTTACTGATTGTGTGTCAGGGTAGGGGGGGGGGGGGGGGTGGGGGCTGAAGGGGGGCACAGTGTTCCTCCCTGAGGTCTGGACGATGAAGCCCAACATTGTGCACGCTTTACAATGGTCACACTGTCGACACCATGCGTCTAATTCAATTAGCCTGGAGACGGTGCATAAATTCCCCCAGAATTCCTCTGATGAGCCTGTGTTAGCCTCCAGAGTCAGAGGAGCAGTCTGAGCGTGCTCAGTAACCTGTCACACACAATGAGGAGCCAGTCAGTCAGAGGTCGGACTGTCCACTGCCAGGCCTGGGCTTCATCCTTCAAATCGGAGATCACAGCGACGACCGACACGAGGGGTAACCTCGACACGCACAGCGAAATCTGAAATATTGGGCAAAACGCTCAGAAAACCTTTGACATGTGAAAAATAACACAGAACAATGACCTGCTGAATTGGCTTATGTGCCCTGTGGAACTGGTTCAGAAGAATTGAATTCAATGTTTCAAAATGGCCTAATGACCTGGTTCATAATAACTCTGTGAACTGGTTAAGAGCAACCAGATGAACTTGTATTTTTATATTTATCAGCTGCCTTAACATAACCTCATTACTTGTTCAAAATAACTTGATGAACCAGTTCAATGCAAACAGTTATTATGTAACCCGATGAAGTGGTGCAGGATAATCAGAAGAACTGGTTTAGTATAACCTGGGAAACTGGTTTTAGAATGTAGATTAATTAATATAACCGAATCAACCAGAATAACAAGGCCTGATGAACTGGTTTAATATAACCTGGTAAATTTGTTCATAACAACCTAATGAACTAGTCAATATAGCCTGATGAACTGGTTCAGAATGAACTTATGAACTAGTTTAATAAAACCTGAAGGACTAATTTAGAAAACTGGTTTATTAACCCAGGTGAACTAGTTCAGTATGGCCAGATCAACTGGATTAATATAACCTGGTGAATTTTTTTTTCACAATAACCCAATTAACTAGTCAATATAGCCTAATGAAGTTGTTCAGAATGACCTTATGAACTAGTTTAATAAAACCTGATGGACAAGTTCAGAAAAAAACAATGAACCGGATCAGAATAAATAGATAAACTGGTTTAGTGCATCTTGGTGAACTGGTTCAGTAAGGCCTGTTGAACTGATTTAATATAAACTAGCAATTTTGTTCACAATAACCTAATGAACTAGTTAATATAGCCTGATGAACTGGTTCAGAATTAACTTATGAACTCGTTTAATAAAACCTGAAGGACTAATTTAGAAAACTGGATAAACTGGTTTATTAACCCTGGTGAACTAGTTCAGTATGGCCAGATGAACTGGATTAATATAACCTGGTGAATTTGTTCACAATAACCTAATTAACTAGTTATTATTGCCTGATAAAGTGGTTCATAATGCCCTTATGAACTAGTTTAATAAAACCTGATGGACTAGTTCAGAAAAAAAACAATGAAACGGATCAGAATAACTAGTTAAACTGGTTTAGTGCATCTTGGTGAACTGGTTCAGTAAGGCCTGATGAACTAGTTTAATATAAACTAGCAATTTTGTTCACAATAACATAATGAATTAGTTCATATAGCCTGATGAACTGGTTTAGAATGATCTAATGAACTAGTTCAATAAAACCTTATGGGCTAGTTTAGAAAAACCTGATAAACCAGATCTGGTGAACTGGTTCAGTAAGGCCTGATGAACTGGTTTAATCCAGCCTGATGAACTCGTATGTATTAACCAGATGAATAATGATGTAGTTGAGGTCTTTTAAAGTCTGCTGTTGATCTGAATCGGTTTCTCAGGTTTACGGGAAGTTTCTTACTCTCACTTTTGCCTTGTGGGTCACACACGGAACATGACCTGCTGGGTCTTTGTCTGAGCCGTCGGGCCCCGCTCTAGCTACCTGCAGGCTCTGGGCTCTCTGCCAGCTGCACTTCCTTCTCTTCAGTCTTCAGCTCATAAAACTGTCAGGATGCTCGTACTCTCCGTGACCCCTGACCCCATTAAGCTCCCATCATTTCCCTGTTTCACAGTCTGTGTTCCTGTTGCAGCTGGGATGTCTGGACCTGCAGTCAGAACGAAAGCTTTCAGTCAGAATCTGAAGCTGCGGCAGAATTCGGATCACAGCGGAAGACTCCTTCTGTCCGTGGAGCCGTTGGTATTTCTGACTCAATGTTTTCTATCTGATGGATAAATAGACGAACCAGAGAACATCTGTTAGAGTGATACATCTCTGTGAGGATCTTTGCTAACAAAGCAATAAGCTGACTTGTACTAATTGTCAGAGGTTTATTCCATTAATATCCCGTTAAACGTCTTCATCCTCCAATGGTTCAACAATGAATCTACGTCCATCTTCTGCTACACTGTTTACAGCAAACATCATCATCCCTCCATCCATCCATCCATCCATCCATCCATCCATCCATCCATCCATCCATCCATCCATCCATCCATCCATCCATCCATCATCCTTCCATCCATCCATCCATCCATCCATCCATCCATCCATCCATCCAACCATCCATTCATCCTTCCTTCCATCCAACCAACCAACCAACCGACCATTCATCCATCCATTCATCCATCCATCCATCCATCCATACATCCGTCCGTCCGTCCGTCCATCCATCCATCCGTCCGTCCGTCCATCCATCCAACCATCCATTCATCCTTCCTTCCATCCAACCAACCAACCAACCGACCATTCATCCATCCATCCATCCGTCCATCCGTCCGTCCATCCATCCAACCATCCATTCATCCTTCCATCCAACCAACCAACCAACCATCCATCCATCCATCCATCCATCCATCCATCCATCCATCGTGAAACCATCTAACATGCCGTTGTGTTCAGAATCTGAACCTGTAAAGACCTTATAGCGTTAATGTCTTTTTAGATGTTTCCTCACAGCTGGTCTCTCACTAAGAAATCTATGAGGTGTGTTTTCTATTTTTTATTTTGAGATTGACCTTTAACTCTACATCTCCTTTTGGTGAGACCCTTTTTTTTTCTTCCGTCAAACAAAGTTTGACCTTGCTGTCTCAGATGTGTGAAACTCTCCCTGTTGGGACACCTTGTGGCGTGCTGAAATGACGTAACTCTGTGATGAACTTCCTCATTCAGCCGACCTCACCTGTGAGAAGCTGCTGACCGCTTTGTCTTGTGAAACACTCCGAGTTGTGAAATGGCTTCCTGTTGATGGAGGTAAGAGCTGCTGCAGAAAGAGAACAAACCCCACCGCAGGCTGCCAGTCTGCTCAGGCGGACCATCTGCAGATAATTCAGCAGGACTCTTTGTTTCTACAGATCCTGGATCAGGTCTGCTGCTGTTTCAGCAGATTCAATAGGTTCACCTGTGCCATAGGGAACCTCAAAGCTTGATCTTTCTCAAACAGAGAAACAGAATGATTTAGCAGAAGTAGAAATCAAGTGCTCTCATCTGAACATCTGATCTTGATCTCTGATCTTTTGCAGTTCACCTGGTAGGAACCTTTCATCTAGTGCAGTTGTATCAGTCTGAAACATTTCAGATAATTTCCATCCTCATCCTCTGGGAGTTAAGCAAAACTTTCTGTCAGCGGCAGGAGCTACATCATGTCACCAGAACTTTCTGACTGAATCGTGAAATTCCTCCGAGGCTCCGTTAACCCGCCGTGAAGGATGGAACCGCCCACTCAGACTGTTCTCGGATCAGCACCTGAGCCGTAATCTGCCGTCTGACTCCCACAGACCCCGATTATCACCTGGAGTCACCTGATCAGAGGCGGTTATCAGCCGTCTGCAGGAACACCTCCACAGTGTGGAACAGGAGAGAGAGCTGATGAAACAGCGCGCCACAGTTTGGATATAAAAAAAAAAAACAGCAGAGAACACGTGGAAACACTCGTACCTGTGGAAATAGTGTCAGGTAGATTGAGCAGCACCAGTGGGAAACATCAGAGAGATGATGAAGCTGACTGATGCTTCATTTGGAAGCACTCAGCTCTAATCAACTTTAATCCAAATTATTGACTCAGGCTGTTTTTACTTCAGCGTCACACAAATTGGCTTCAGTTTTTTCTCCTAGAAATCAAACAGGAACTGAGACGCTCAGTCCTGTTTAAGCTGGCAGAGTCCTGATCGGATGATTTGAGATGCCATCTGAGGCACCTGAGTTTATGTCACCAGAAACAGAATCTGTGTTTAGTTTGGATTTTAAAAGTAGAAAAAAAAAACAGGTCTATGTGAAACATGGTGAGTTTTACTGTGGATTATTTAGAGAAGTAGGGTTTACCCCTGTTAACCCCTGCCTGTGAAAACGCTGTCTGGTACAGGAGGTGGAGCAGGAGGCTGAAACGTGGAGAAAGGAAGGATTAACTGACCAACTCCCGGAGGAGAGAGGAAACTCACCGGACCAAACATGCTGCAAAGTTTTTAATTCACTGTAAAGTTTGGCAGAGAAGAAGTCAGCTGAGGTCCGGTGGACCCTGGAGTGGAGGTGCCTCCAGCCTGGATGAGGATCCGTCAGAAACACCATCAAGCAGCTTGAAAGTGTAAAAACAGCTGTTTGGTTACGGCATGTCACACGATGCAGTGTGATGTTTCCTTTCTTAACCTCTGACCTCCAGATGTGTGTCCTGGTTGTGGGAAAACAATTCCAGCCTGTCTTTCCTCAGAGAGTTCAGTTGTTCTCTGAGTTTTGAACTGAATTAAATCCTTAGAGAAGTTCAGAGTGAAAATGTTGGAGGACACCTGGGATGTTTGTGTCAGACGGCACAAGAAACATCTCTAAGTCAGCCCTGCTTCCTGCTCTGAGCTTCTGATAAACACTTTTTATTTTTTGCTCTAATTCAGTTTGATCTGAAATTTAGTTCAATTCAGTCTTTTTCAGTTCAGTTCACTTCAGATTATTTCAAATCAGACAAATTAAGCTCAACTCAGTTGAATCCAATCCCATTCATCAATGTCTGTTCAGTTTAATTGAGTTCTGTACAGTTTTGTCTGGTCCAGTTCATTTAAAGGCAGACTGGACAATATTTCCTGAAACATTAGTACGAAACTTTAAAGTTCCTTTTTGAAAAACTGCGCGTGCGCAAGACTGTCTTACCTGCTCTGCAGCTGCTCAGGTGGATTGCGTGAAAGAAATCTCCCAAATCCCCTCTGGTCTTATTTTTATTACTGAGGCTTTCCTCGTCTTATAAACTTGTACGATGGTTTGCTTCTTGCGACTCTCAGCCGTTTTCAAGGTATACGGTGAGAGCAGTGGAGCTACAATGAACAGAAGCTAACTGGATAAATAATAGAAACATGCATGTACAGCAGGAGGAAACTAATAATAACTGTGTACGCACATTAGCATTATGTGAGCACGTCACAATGCATTATGGGTGAGTTATTTTTTTGGCTACCAAACAACGTTCTCAGATCGCAGAGAGCAACGAAGAGAACTGCAATTCTCTTTGAGACGCTGTCAAACGTCTGTCCTCTGTAGGGACACCGTCTCCAGCTGCTAGGACACTAAAGTTAAGCTTAGCTAAGTGCTTAAAGCCTTGATTTTGCTGGAGGCGCGAACCACCAAAGGACTGAGAAGGAGCGAGTTAAAAGATTGGGGGGGGGGGCACAGAGAGTGATGCTGAGGTGAGGGAGAGCAGGTGTTTCTTCAGGGTTAAGGGTCTAGAAGCAGGTTTTAAGTTCACTGCGGCCGTCTCGTGACCCAAAGCATGAGACGGCCACAAACAGGCTTAAATCGGAGGCAACCTCACTTTTGTTCAGTTCTTTCTGAAGACGTTTCAACACCTATCCAGGAGTCTGTCAGTTCTGGAGCCACCTGTAGTTGGTGCACTGCTGTTTTTAATGGACAAGGAGGCCCATCGTTGAAAAACAACAGTGCACCAACTGCAGGTTGCTCAAGTGTGAGCCACCAGAATTGACAAAGACTCCTGGATAGGTAAGTAATAAATAGTAATATCATCTTTATTGTCATTGAAACATACATTACAACGAAATTTTTGTCCTCTGCTTTTAACCCATCACCCTTGGGGAGCAGTGGGCTGCCATGTGCGGTGCCTGGGAAGCGTTCTGGGGTTAAGGGTCTTGCTCAGGGACCCAGAGTGGCAGGTGCTGGGTATCGCACCAGGTACTTGCATCCTTCTCTGAGTGCAAGCACGCTGCACTAGGTCAACACTCCCCATACACTGAGACGCAGCTTGATAGGCAATTTGGGGTTAACTGCCTTGCCCAGGGGCACATTAACATTTGGCAAGGGGAAACTGGAATCGAACCCACAACCTTCTGATTGCCAGACGACTACTCAAACCATCAAGCCACAGTCAAAATGTCTTCAGAAAGAACTGAATGAAAGTCCGCTTGCCTCCGATTTAAGTTTGTTGTTCCGATGACCCGGATAACAGAATTTGAACAGGCATGTTGTTAATTGTCATTACAAATAAAGTGTTGGTTCTGTTAATGTCAAGTTAACAAATACATTTTAAACAATGTTAACTTTGCATTAAAAGTGAAGTGTAACTGTTCAGTCCAGTCTAGTTCATCCAACTGAGTCGAGTTAAATCCAGTTCAATCCAAAATAGTCAAGTTCATCTTATTTCAGTTTAGTATAATGTTCTGTTGTGGTTTATGTTTATTATTTGGTTAGGTTTTAGGGTTGTTTATTTGTGTTTTTGAGTGGTTGTTGAACTGAATTGAACCTGTTCTCACCTGCCACCTGTCCATTTTAGCTCAGTCCAAATTGTTCAGCTCCGCCCACTCTAGTAATTAGATTCACTCTGCTCACCTGTTTACTTGCCTATTTAGACCTGGTTCTGCCAAGCCATTTCTGCCAGAAGCTCATCAGTGTTTCCTTGCCTGTGTTGCTCTGGACTCTGTCAATCTGCCTGCCTCGAACGGGATTCAGTAGTAAGATTTTCTGTTTGCCTGTCCGTTTGTTCAACTATTCACTCCTGCAATAAACCCTTTGAATGTTTACATTTTGTGTCTGATTGAATACCAGGTTCACCTGAGGAAATCATTACATTTGGTCCATTTCATTCAATTCCAGTTTAGTCCAGTTATATCCAGTTCAGTTCCACACAGTTTATTTCAGTTTTCTGCATTTCAGTCCAATTCAGGCAGTCCATTAAAGCAATATCAGTTCTGTCCAGTTCAGTCCATTTTAGGTCAGTTCTGTTAAGTCCATTTCATTCAAAAATTTAGTCACGGTGTACCGGTTAGAAAATGCTGCTGATATTTGTTTCTGGGAAAATGTAACAGATCTTAGGCTATTCACCCTCCAGATGGAGGTTTTGAAGGAGTTTGAGGTCCTGACAGAAGCGTTGTTGTAGCGTAACGGATATTTGTCGTAACGTTGAAATGGTTATCTATGAGATGCAGAAAGTTATTGAACCAACTAGTCAAAAAGAAAAGGCAGAAACACTCTGGTACCCTCCATAAGATCCAGTTTGAAGTTGTTTTAATGAACTCTTACTTCTTCAGGAGCTGCTGTCAGTCATCATAGCTCCACAGGAAGCTGAGGGTCTTTATCAACCTGCACGCGCCGCCACAGGGTCACATTTACTCCTTAACTGTGACAGCATGTCAGTCCAAATCCTCTGACAATGGACACAACTTTCTGCTGTCAAACATCAGAACAGGGAGCCGGGATCAATGTCCGAAGTCAGGTCTTCAATGTCACCATCATCCAGCTATAGTCCTTATTAGGTTTTAGTAAACTATTGTCCTGCATAGTCACAGCAGAGCCACAGAACCTTGAAATTAACAGGAATACTTGGTTAATATCAGTTACCTGCACATTACCTGCTCTTAGACCTGTTTACTTGTTTCAGACTGAACTCCCTGGAGCTGCACACAACCGAGGACAGATGTTTCGCCGATTCTGTGAGCATGATGGAAGCACTTACACTGTGATTAGTGTAATACCCCTTTAAAGCCCCACTCTGACCCATAAACACCCCTAATACCACCATGAACCCCCCACAGCTCAGATTAAGGTAAAACCAGACAGTCACGTGATCTCAGAAATGTCACATGACCTTCTTCAGGTGTCCGGTTCCAGCTCCGGCTGTGTGTCAGGAAAGCCATCACAGTTGAATCCATCCCATCGTTGCCTGACTGCAAACCCATCAGAGCGTTCCTTTAAAGGCCCCCGAGGCCCCAGGTCTTTACAGCGTTACTGATTACCACACAGGGAATTTCTCCTGTTTAACAAATAGATTAATGCAGAGACCAATCATACAGATTAACATGAAAAATGCATGTAAAACTTTTAGTACAAACACGCAGCAACATTTGTAGAGTAGTATTTTATTTAGTCTTAATTTCACTTTCATATTCACAGCACAATTGCAGACATAAAACATAACATCTGTTGTACAGTTTAATGTCATATATAATAACAATAACAACAACCACACTACTACTACTACTACTACTACTACTACTACTACTACTACTAATAATAATAATAATAATAATAATAATAACAATAATAATAAAAAATAATAGCATGATTGGTTCTTTGAATACAATTTTTATTTACATTTTGTATTAGAAGATTTATATTTACAACTATGTATTATTATTATCATTATTATTATTATTATTATTATTATTACTACTACTACTACTAATAATAATAATAATAATTATATAATAATAATAATAGCACGATTGGTTATTTGAATAACATCTTTGTTTGATTTTGTGTTTTTTATATTTTGTATGTCATTAGGATACTTACATTTGCAGCTATTTAATAATAATAATAATAATAATAATAATAATAATAATAATAATACATTTCATGTTTTGAGGGTTGAATATAATTTCCTTTGATGTTTTCTGGTTTCATGTCTCTTCATGTCTTGATTGATTATTGACGCGTGATCAGCAAGCGTGATGACAAAACACAGGGCCCTCTGTGCATGCGCCACGTGACCAGGTGAGACGCTTCACCTGTGCAGGTAACATCCTGTGAGCCAATCAGCTGTACGTAGGTGTCAGGTACGGGGAGCAGAGAGCGTGGCGCGTGAACTCACAAGCTGATCAATTAATCCCTCCGCGTGAAGATAGGTGGCGCGTGCGGCCACGAGTTCTCGCGGCTGTGTGTGAAGCAGAAAGACGTGGTGACAGGCGGCGGAAGGCGGCACACGGAGCGGACCAACCTGCAGTCCGGACTCGCGGTCCGGACCGGGACTGAGAGACGCTCCGACACCAAGACGTGCCTGGACCCTTCCGGACCCACCGACACCCGGCTGGACTTCCTCTTTTTGAACGCAGCAGGAAACGGTGAACCTCTCCTAGGAACCCTCTGCTGCTCTTCATTCTCCCTGCGCCGCTACTCGCAGTTTACTCCGTGCAGCCAATCAGAGCGCAGCACTTACCTGCACAGCTCTACCTGCAGACAGGTGAGAGGAGAGCCTCCAGGTGGGGGCAGGTGCATGAATGGTAGTGAGTGTGGGTGGATGGGAGGATGGGTGTATGGATGAGCGGACCGTTATCTGACAGACAGTGTCGCCGAGCCGCTGCTCTGTTTTCTGGGTTTAGATCTGCGGACTCAGACCGCTGGATTGCAGTAGCGGATGGATGGATGTGTATGGACGGATAAATGGATGGATAGGTGGATGGATGGATGAAATGACAGAAGTGAAGCCGCAGAAACGTGATATTAAAGAGCGCGGCTGATTCCAGATCAGCAGGCCTGAGTGTTGCTGTTATATAAGGAAAAAAAGGTTCAAAGCTGATATCGATATGTGTGTAGATGAGTGATTGGTGAGGCCTGACAGATCAACAAGTTAGTTGTTGGGTGTAGTTCAATGAAGAGGTGGAGCAGTGTGTGTGTGTGTGTGTGTGTGTGTGTGTGTGTGTGTGTGTGTGTGTGTGTGTGTGTGTGTGTGTCCCCTCCTCCTGTCAGACCAGCAGAGACGCTCCTCATCAGAGATCAGGCTGACGGGGACGCGGCTCGGTGCGCGCTCTCCAGCCTAACAAAGTGTTGACAAAGTGCGCAGAGAGTGCAGGGGGGGAGCCGCCGTGGGAGTGGATCGCGAGTTCTGGGAGTGGATCGGGAGTTCTGGGATTCGGACCCGGTCTGGGGACTGACTGTGTGTGTCTGTGCTGTTGTTAAGGCAGCGGGAGGACCGGGACAGCCGGAGATGATGGCCCTGAGTCCCCGATGGAAGAGGCGCAAACAGCTCAACCCCCGCAGAAAGAGCGGTAAGGGCGCACACTCTCTCACACACCCGAAACTCCGCTAAAAGTGGCGCAGACTGCAGAAAGTTTGGAGCGGGACGCGGCGGGGAGGGGACGGTAACCCGGAGCTCCGCATGCGGGTCACCGCGTGTCCGGGAAACTCTTCTTCACTCTTTCTGCTTTGTCTCTGTGTGTTTGTTTGTTTCTCAGAGAAGTTCCCGTTTCTCCTCATAGTTAAACATTATAATATACACGCATTTCCAGAGAGGTCTTAATGTTTATTAATTATAGAACAACTCTTAGTATCTGACGGGGGGACAGCAGAGAAACAGAATAAATAAAAAAAAAAAAAACTATTGATACAGAATCGATTCTGTTCAGAAGATCCACAGCAGCGACCACAAACTGAATGAACTAGAACTTACTTAAATGGACATGCGAAGAACAAAAATTGTTTTATAAACAAAAAGCGATTTGGGATGGGGAAAAAAGGAATAAAACCACAAATAGAAAAAAAATACAAATTACTGCGCATCATCAGAGCTATAATAACACGTTTTATTTTCATGTTCAGGGACTTTGTTTTTGTTATAGGAAAACTCTGTGTTGCTTCTGCCTTTTACCTCATTTCAATTTAACTTGATCCGTTCAAATTAAATTTAAAATAAATGAATTATATTATACTATTTGGTTTAAAGTGTGGGGAAGTGGATTTAAATCTTATAAGAGTTCTTGTTTCTGTGCGGCTCCGTGGTTTGGGTCCGTCCGTGTCCTCCTCTCTGACTCTTCTTCCCTCCGGGTGTCCCTGGGGGTCTCAGTCAGCTGCAGGTCCAACTATTGGCGGGGTGGGGGTCAGTCGGTGGATCCCCCACCTCTGGATGTCTCATCCAGCTGTGAGGCAGCTGCTGTTTGTTAAAGTCTGTTTTCTGCCGGAGCTCCGGTGCTGTGTGGGTGTCACATGTTGTTCAGGCTTTAAAATAATTCCCTGCTTATTGTCTTGTATTGAATAAAAGTAATGTTATATTCAAATTTGTTGTATATATAGTTTTGTGCGTATGTAATTTGGTCGTAGCCGTGCAGCAGGCCGTACAAAACTAAAATAATAGATGGAAAAATAGGAAATGTAAAAAAAGGGGAAAGGAAAAATAATAATAATTCAGTGTTATTAAATTTTTATTAAAATTTTCAAAATAAAACAAATTGCAGCTCGTTTACTGTTTCGATAGATTTTCAAGAACTTAACGGTTCTGCTCAGAGAAGTGGAACCTTGAATGGAACGGCTCACAATTAGGATGGTTTGGTGTGTGTGTGTGTGTGTGTGTGTGTGCAGCATGCAACTCTTTAAGTCAATGTATGTAAAAAGAGGCGTGTCCGTTTGTGTGTGTGCAGCATGTTTTAGGTTCCATCAGAGAGGTCTGCAGGCTTTGCATCAGAACCAGAACCACAGCAAAGCTGCAGCGATGAGCAGTTCTAGTCTTCCTCTCTGGGTGAACTGAAGCAGTTCTAGATGAAATCAGGGTTCTGTCTCTGTTCAGAGTTGCCAATCAGCCACAGTTTACCACCTCTCCGTCAGTCTGTCGTCACCAGCCGGTTCTGTTCTTCTGAAGCTGCGTGTCGATCCGGTCAGAAGGGGATGGATTCATTTTGATCATGTAATCAATGCGGCTGATTGGGGAAGATGTTTGTTTATTTTCCTTTAATTACCAGGGGCCTGTGAGTGACAACAGCTTTTCTGTTTGTTTGGATCTGAAGCTCAAGCTCAGCTTCTCTCTGATTTCACGTCATTAAATCAGAACGATGATGGAAGGAAAATTTTAATGCTTTTCATTTGACAGGAGCTCCATGCACACCGCGAAGTGCTCTTCTCACGCAAACAGGAGCACCGTGCATGCAGAACAGAGGCTGCGTGCACGGTAACAGAAGATCTCTGCAGGCTACCAGGAGCACCTTTTCACGCTGACTGTGGCTCTGTGCACACGCGGAGCTCCGTGCACGCTACCTCCAGCTCCTTTCTGACAGGAGCTCTGTGCACAATGACAGCAGTTTCATGGAAGCTGACTCTCGCTGACAGAAGGCCCGCCAATGATGACAGGAGGCCTGTGCACGCTAACTGGCTCACACTCACAGGATCTCCAAGCTGGTACGGGCTCCGCACTCACAGGAACTTTGTGCACGTTGAGCTAAGGTCCGTGCACACAGACAGGAGCTCGGCGCACGTTCACGCTGTCGTTCCCACTTCTCAGCTGTCTGATCTAGTCTCTGTGATCTGTGACTGGCGGAAGAAGCTGTTTGTCATGTCAGGAGTTTGTTCTGATCTGATTTGCAGCTTGATGTTCTGCCTCAGCATTGGGTCCGTAGCTTTGTTCTGACTCTAGAACCTCAAGAGAACCTCAGCAGCTTGGTTCAGGTCACCCCAGGATCTCACTCATCTGCTCGCCTCCTATTTCACCCGTATCTATAACGGTCTGAAGTTCTGGTCCTGGTGCTGTGTTGTGAGCAGATCCGTGTTAAAGTAACAGGCCGGGGTGCTTTTTTTTATGGTTTTCTGATGAAGCGGTTTAAAAGCAGGTCAGAGCTGCTGCTCTCTGACCCGAATGTCTTTCATATCTGCCCCCCCTCCCTCGGTAAATACCCCGTCCCCGAGGGCAGAACAAAGAAAGCAGCTCCTCCGCTCCTCCTTAATCACCATTCAGATGCTGCGAGCGCCGCCGGGGACGCTCAGCTCGCCGCCATCCCAGATGAAAGGAGCTGCAGAAAAGGAATTGAGCGCAGAGAGGAGGAGGTGGAGGAGAAGGAAGGCACAGCGAGGTTAACAGGAGGAGGTGCGTTGGAGGCCTTCACGGGACTCCTCCTCCTGAGTGGCAGGCGGTCCCATCAGAAACTGAAAAGTTCCTCAAATTCTATTGTTTTGAGAGAGAAAATGTCCTGAAGTCTGTCTTCCTGTCAGCAGCTTCTCCTGATCAGCTCTCCTGATCCAGACCTCAGTGGATTTTAGAGGGCATTAACTGTAGCTTGTTTTCCATTATTTTATTAAAAGAAATTAAACTTCTGTGAAATATTCCTCAACAGCACCTTACTGATCTGGAGCTTCGCTCTTTTTTCCATGTGGGACCTGTTGGGGGGGCCCTGGTGGCCCCCAGGGGCCCCTGGCTCCTCTGCTTCTTTACAGGTCAGGAATCGAGTCTAAAGTGCAGCATGTGATATGAATTCTTAATTTTTCTGCCCCGCCCCCATGAAAGCATTTATTGTGAAGAAAAGCAGATTATCTTTATTCACCTTCACCCCCCCCCCCCCCCCCCAGTACCTCCTGTCAGACTCCCCCTCTGCCCCCTCCTGCAGGATTTAGGCAGATTTACTTCAGCAAACACCTCTGGTTGGACAGCAGAGGAGGAGCTGGGGGCCCCGCTTTCAGTAGAAGGGCCCTTTGTTAACAACAGGAAGTCTGCTTAATGCAGCCCCCCCGCCGCCATAATAAAGGCAGAGTGACGTCGGAGTCACATGACCAGTGTCGGTCACATGGTGAAGCCTCATCGGCCGATCTGAGCCAAAGTGTGATACGGCCGGAGTATGATGTTTGCGAGGGTCAGAGGTCAGGACGGCTGTGACATCGTAATGTCAGATGACCATGCTTGAGGTTCAGCATCCTTCCTGACCTCTGACCTCTGACTGTGGACACCAGCTAGATATGATGAAACGGTTTCCTGCTGATCGGCAGGTGAAACCCGAAGGATCCTTTGAACCAGGCTCTCATTTATTCTGTTGAACCGAGTCAGGCTCAGCTCTGTCAGCCCAATCCTGAGTCCTGATCTGGTCTCTTCTGGCATTTTCCCCTTCTAACGAGAACCATTCAGCACCACCCAGCGCGTCTGACTCATCTGCGGCAGAGGTTGTTGTTTTCGGGTTTGTAGCGCTGGCGTGTGATTTGCATGCCGACTTGAAAAAAAGTAAAACAGACGTTTCCCTTTCTATTCAAAAAAAAAGAAAGTAACCATGAGATCGGTTCTGATCCGCGCCGATTTAGTTCTTGTCCTAACTCAGCAGCTTGTAGTTTTAAGTAAACGGTTCTGATTTGACCCGAGAAAAACTGATTTGTACCCACACATCATCACACGTGTCCCGCTGCTTTAAATCTCTGTGTATTATAAATAATTTTTTTCTTTTATCATTTAATCAAAAAGAATGGCCAGGGAGGATGCCTGATTAATATACAGCAGCAGATCATTGCAGAGTTTCAGACCGGGTACAGATAAGGCCCGGCCCTCTCTGAGCTTGGGCTGGGTTCTCGGTACCAATGAGCAAAAAGGTCAGCTGACCAGAACCAGTTTGTACGTAAGGCTTTGAAAGCTCAGAGATGCCATTTAAAGACTTAAAAATTAAGCCATTCTTATACATTATCAGATTTTAGTTGCTGCTACATTTTGCTACGTCCCGCTTGTTGTATTTTGTTAATAAAATCTGTGTATTAAACCATATCTGCCCCCCCCTCCCACTGCTACCACCTTTATTCCTCCTCTTTTCCTCGTGAAAGCAACTCACCTCTGATTCACCAGTGTTTCTCCACCTCCCGTCGTCATGCCTCCGTATCTCGTGTTGTTGCAGTAAAAACTCTGGTGTTTGCCGCTTTTCAAGGTGACTGACACGCGCTCGCTTCTCGGTGAGCCGTGCTTATTTACTCCATCGGTGCCGCTCGGAGCCGACCGGTGACATTTTGTTGCCGTTAGCCTAAACAGGCCTTCGTCAAGGTCGGAGCGCGGGGCCATAAGGGCAGGAAGATAACGCGCGTATACTGTACCAGACGCACCGTCAGTCTGACAATGCAACGCACACTCAGGTCAGAGAGGAGGCACATCGGGGAGGAGAGATAAGACACGCTCAAACAGTCAGAAACCGTCAGGGAATAACACAAACACACGTAATAACAGGCGGCGGGGTCAGATTAAAACAGAAAGCTCAATAGATGAACCTGAGGAGAACGTTTTTGTCAATTAAAACTGAGCTGCTTATTTTTTTTTTTACAGTCTAGTCTGCACTGTATTTATTACCCCGTCTTGTCATATCTCCAGTCCACCTTACCTGACTGCCGCCTAACTGACCTGAGACCAGTCTCCAGACAACACAACTGTGTAATCCGTAGGCCCCGCCCCCCACACAGCAGCGGTGCGTTTGATTGGCCGGGCTCCTGCGGCAAGGTCACACACATGGAACAATCGATAACGGCTGGCTGGGTTAAGGTGTCATGACATCTGCGTGTCCAGACCAACACTGTACGCCTGAATACCTCCACCCACCCCCCACACCAACCTCTCCAGGCTCCGCCCACCTCTGCTGGGATGGTCCTGGGTCCACCTAAGAGTCCCCCCTCAGGTTATCCTGATGAACGCTGGGATGTTTGATGGAAACACACAATGTTTTTACACGAATAACTGGGCTGATTGGCCTGGTATGACCGCATTGTTCAGGTATTGGGATATTGTTGGGCTGGTAATGAACTGATATTTGGGTGACGGCTTTGTCATGCTTGGCTGATAATGTGCCTTGTACCTTGTACAGGTACTGGCCGGATTCTTGAATAATTATTAGTCTGTTACTGGGATGTTGTCTCTGTGATACTTGCTGGACATTGGTCTGGGTTTGGGTTCTTATTGTTCTTGTACCGATCTGTTTTTGGATCTTTATGGTTTTTACTGATCTGATGCTGGTCTGGGTTTTTTGGTCTTCTGGGTTTTTGTTAGCCTGGTTCTGGTCTAGTCTTGGTAATTAGTCTGATGATGGTCTGCTTCTGGTTTCTAAGTGACCTGATCTGATATTAGGTATTTCAATATTGGTCTGATTCTCATTGGCCCGGTACTAGTCTGGTTCTGGAATAATTATTAGTCTGGTACTGGGATGTTGTTTGACTAATACTGGCCAAGTACAGATCTGACTGAGGGTGCTTGTTTATCTGCTAATGGTCTTTTCATAAGTGATCTGGTGTTGGTCTGGTCTGGGTATTTAAGGCTCATGTTGGCTGTTATAATGGCTCTGGTTCTGGTATGTTGTTGCTTTAACACTAGCCCGGCTCATTCAGCTGGTGCTGGGCTGTTGTTGCTCTGGTACTGGTCTGATTCTGGGTTGTGTGTGGGCTGGGACTGGTCCGGGGTCTTTACTGGGCTGATATAGTTCAGGAATGTTCTGTGACATTTCAGAAACTTGAATGCATTCCTCCATTATGACGCAAACTTTAACAGTCCTTTTTAAATCTGATAACCACTGGAAACAAAGACGTTTGGATGTCGAAGACATGTCTCTCTCTTGGACAGTTGCGGATCTGTGTTGATGTTGTCTTTGAGATCTTTGTCTTTGAGATCCTGTCTCCACGAGCATGTTTACATGAACTCCTTCCTACATCCGGACATTAGTTTGGACAATTAAAAGTATCTTTTGATTTGTTTCTCCGTGAGTTTGCATCCCACGGAGGACTTTGTTCCCTTTACCTCCAGAGTTCAGGAGGGTGCTCTGTCCACTCGGACTCCCAGTAAAACCTCCTCAGGCCAGATCAGATCCGTTTCTCTCATCACTTGCTGGTCAAAGATCTGCCAATTAAAGTAATGAGGCAGAGGAGCGCCTCTCGGTGCGACCCGGCCGCCTCAGGGAGAGTCCTGCTGGACTGACCTCGCAGTATGAAGGTATCGGAGCTGACACTCCTGTCAGAGCCGCTCGCACTGTCCGGTCTCAACGAAACGTCTCCGCTATGAGGACCATGAACAAACGAGAGTCCTGGGAGATAAGTGTGGTGAAGTTTAATGTGAGGAAAGTCACAGGTTCCCCGATCGACTCAAGTTTAGTAGAAATTTACTGTTCAGCTGAACTGACCAAACAACAGGACAGGGAGAGAAGCAGAAACATTATCGATCACCTCTTTGAAGGTAAAACAAAACCCGCTGGAATTAAAGAGAAGGGTCCTTATGGCTGTCCTCGTCAGGTTTCTAGACAGATTTAAAATAAAAACACAAAGACTTTGTCTCTGGATGGGACACTTTTACTGGCTGTTACGATTGGGCCGAGCCTCACACCTGGAGATAGATGACTGTTTCATGTTTAGGGAACAGAAACGTAACAATAAGGCAGAATTTTGCAAACACCAGAACTAGTTTTGTTAAAACTAGTTTAATTCAAACCCATTTTGTCAAAAAACAACAACTTTAAACCCTTAAAACGTTTTGGTTTTAAAGAAAACATACCTTGTTGGGTTGATCAGTGGATTTTGAAAACGACTGCTACATTTTGCGACATCTCCCTTGTTGTATTTTGTTAATAAAATCTTGAAAGCATGTCAGATTTGGTCATTTCTGGGAGTCTGAGGCCTGATCACCTCAGCAGCGTTTCCTCGCCCTCGGTTCCCACGGTGATGAGCACCTTTCAGCTGTGAGAAGTCTCGTGCACCGCCTCCGAGCCTCACAGCCGTGTTTGCTGTGGGATTACCAGACTTTGTGAGATTGTTTTGGGCGGGGGTGTAAAGGTAGCCATGGGGAGGGCCCCCTGTTGGCCAGGAATGCCGGTCAGGTCAGGGGGGACAGCCGGGGGGAGGCGGGGGACACTCGGAGACGGAGCAGGTGCTTTGTAAGTCCCGTCAACCTTCAAAGAGGCAGCAGAGCTGAAAAGGTTAGCAAAGGACAATAATCCCCCTCCCTGGCTAAAAAATACTCCCCCTCCCTGTCGGCCTGCAGCCTGACAGACGCTTTCTGCTTTTGTCCCGCTTCATTTCAGCTGAACACGCTCATGTGTCACTCTGTCACAGACTAAAAACTGACCGAATGATGGACAACTGACTGAACACCAAACAGACAACACCAAAAAAAACTGACCCAACAGTCTTCAAAGACGAGCGAATGAGCCATCAGAGACAGAAAAACTCATCGCAGCCTGGAAAACTATGAAGATACATCCTGAGTAACTGACTAAATGCTTCAACTAGGAATTAAAACATGGCTAAACATTGAAAAACCGACAACTGGAGACTGGAAAACTAACCCAGACACTGCAAAGCTGATTTAATGTTTCATTAAACTCTGCAAAACTGACCAAACCCTCCATCAGAGACTTAATCAGAGAGAACCCTCCATCGAAAGCTGGAAAACTGACTGACAGCTCTGAAAACTCATCAAGCACTCCTCAGAAACAGGGAAAGTGACCAGATTGACCCATCAGAAATAATAAAAACACACAGACTTTCCATAACAGACAAACAAACGTAACTCCATTGGAGAATGAGACAAAAAACTGTTCAACTATATAAAATAACACAAATAACCCCCCTCAGATAAATATCACGCTTCAACAAGTCATTCCTCCTGATTGGATCAGATCCAGAGGTCAAACTAGAGGTCATTCTTTTAATGCCTGATGGGGTTTTCCACAACCTGAGACTACCACCTACAGTCACTCAGACATTTTCTGAAAAAAACATCATCTTCTGGACGTCAGACGTTTCAGATGTGAATCAGTAGAAACTTCCTGTAGCTCCTGGGTTGGGGGGGGGGGGGGGGGGTGGTCATACTTCCCTGGGATGGCGATGGGGGCGTTGCCGGTTTCGTCATGGGACCCGAGGTGTTCTCTTTTGTGCGCCCTGTCAAACATGGTTAACATGCAGCCATTTATCTGCTGAAGACCCCCTCCCACGGTGAAGAATGGCCTGGGCCGACGGCGGTGGGAGGAGGGTGGGAAGGGAGGGGGGCTGCGGTCGCCCCTCGCTCCCCCTTCGTGCCGACGCTCATGGTTGTTGAGGCGTGCTGAAACAAGGTGCTTCAGGATCCGCTTTCTGATGCGAGTAAAGACGGCGGAGGGAGCGTGCTCCCACCAGACCGCCACTCTGACCCCCGCGCCCCTCCTAGGAAAAACCCATCAGTCATAAAACTCCTTGTTCGGTTCAGTTAATATAAATACTGGAAACATTTCAACCGGTTTCCTCCTCGGTGAGTTCAGATGAAAACCACCACACTGAGCACAGATTTTTTTTTTTTTTTTTTTTATGCTTTTTTTTTTTTTTTTAATTCTGGATAATTTTCCAGACTGTCTCTCCTAATCCTTCATGTGGTGAGAGCAACAGCTGACAGAAACACACGGCCTGTTTCCACTCCATCATCTGTGCAGCACATATTTCCATGCGCAGTTGTTGTTCTTTATTGTCGTTTCGCTCTGCAAACACTGGACAGGGTCCTTATTTTGTTGGTTTAATAAAACTCTGAGAGTGACGTCTCTTACGCTAGTGAGGAAAACTGTAACTTTACCCGTTTTTAATGCTTTTTACAACGTTAAGGATGAAGCTTTACATTCAGCTTAGCTCTGATTTGAACTCCTAGAGGAGTTCTGGTTACAAACTGCGGTCACAGCCCCACTGGAACATCTTGTTTCCAGAAATCTGGCATGGCCCGGTGGTTTGAATGTGGAGAACTTTGCCTGAAACGCTGCGGCTCAAGCGCAGGATGTTTCCTGCGAAGCTGCTGATCAGAGATAAATCATGGGTGGACCTGTCAGTCGCCGCAGTCGTCTCCAGATCTGCGGCCCAATGTTAGTCGCTCGCTTTGTTTGTTTGGCAGAGCGTTTGGGCTGTGTAGGCTGAGGACGGCGAGCGCAGGCGCAGCGGCTTCCTCTCGCTGCTCTGCAGTGGTTCTAATGTGGCACAATAAAACCCCAGCTTTGATATCGCCTGCTCCAATAAGCCCCTTCAGCCTGCCAGCACCTGCCAGCGGGGAGGTATGCATTCATCTGGCCCCTAACAGGATTATACTGCTCTGTAATTGATTCATTTGCAGTGAGGGGAGGTGACAGTGCTTTGGAAATGAGAGTTTAGGTAACAGGCGCCCCAGAATTCAGCCGACTGCATGTGTCAATTTTATTACATCAGTCCAGATGAACTTGAAAGGCAGGCTTTGTGCGTGCTCAGAGGGAACAGAGTCAATAGGCCTCATTGATGTGAGTGTGTGTCTGTGTGTGTTCTTTCTTCTCCCACGGCTCGCCCCGGGTGTGTGGGTTTACTGTATGCTGCGTTTCAGGCGTGCGTGGTCCGAGTGTGTCCGTGTTGTGATCAGTTTGGGTCGGTGGGAGCGATCGATGTGACACACATGTTAAAGTCTGGCTCTGTTCACACATGGATGGAGGTACGACAATGATTGCGGGAGGGAAAACAGGCGTAACCGGGTCGATCGATAGCTCACTGTGTTAAAGGCCAAATCCTGTATGTCAGACTGTAGGTTAAAAATATCTTCATTTGTCAGCAAGGATCAAACAAATCCTTCTGCACAGTTAAAAAAAAAAAAAAATTTCTCCCTCAGAGATTATGTTTGCTCAGATGCATCAGAACATCCAATCAAGGCAGAATCATTAGGCTGTAGTTTTAGACCCTAAGTGTGTCTATAACACCCATTTATCTTCTGGATCCTACATAATCTTCAAAAACTATAAACATAAACCTTTTAATTCCATTCTGACATTTAGATTAAATCATGAATAACCAAACTTATTGTTGTGCAGCAGACACACACTACACCCTCCTGTTTAAAGTATTAAAGGCTAAATACTGGGTTGTTATAGTGTTTATAGCAGAGCTATGCTAACAGTTAATAGTTATACTCACAGCCTATGTACCGTGGCACTTAATGGCCACATTTAAAGTTTTCTTTTTGCCAATTTATTGCAAGAGTTTCCCTGTTTGTCATCTCTGTACTAAAATACTCTCAATCTTCCCTATTTATAGTCTTGCTGCTAAGCTATGCAAACAGTTGTTCAACTTCATGTTTTTTAGTATTAAGATGCACAAACAGTTTTCCATTTTTAGCATCGCGGCTAAGCTTTGCCAAGCTTTTTCCTGTTCGTAGCCTTTGTCGAAGATGACTCACCCAATGAGCGGTATGCTTGATATCAACGTAGAGACAACATGCAGGTCTCTGTATATTTAATCTATTGACAAAGCAAAACTGCCTGGTTTGAAGTAGTAGTTTGAAGTAAAATGTTAAATGATCCACAAAAACATCTCTAAATCATGCAGAAATGCAAAAAAAAAAAAAAGAAGCATTAAACAAATAAGTTTATCTTATCCTGTTTTCAGTTGTGATATTGCTGTATTTACAGTCATGTAAATACAGCAATATCAGTGGTAAATATGGCTAAATATACGTACACATTTATAGTGTTCTGGTTAGAGAAAATAAGGCATTTTAATCTAAAGAGTCATTAAACATTCAAGTTGAACAGACTGTACACAAGACCCTTTCTGACTGTCACTAGAAACAACTTTCAGTATGATTTTATGAAAACTAATCTGTAAAATGTTTAGCAAGAATCCTAATTTCTAGCCAGATTGAATATAATCTCAGTTTCAACACCTCTTTGTGTTTAAAATGAAACATTTTAAATGAAAAATGCACAAATTTGGTAGCAGCAAGCTATATTTTTTGCTCATTAGGAAGTGTACGATTGTGTAGCTCATCAAGTAAAGTTGCAGTGTTGGTATTTCAGAGTCCCTGAGTTTGAGCCCAGCTTGTTCTGTTTTTTTTTCTTGTGCTTCTTCATCTTTATCTTCTGCATCAGGTTAATAATTCTTTGCAAATGGTTGTGTAAAATCAAATAATTATTTTAGATTTAAAGCCTATGTGCTGTATCACATCTAGAGTTCATCTCATTTCTTTGAATATTAGTGTCTGTGTTACCTAACAACAACAGTTTTCCCTTTTTATAAAAAATAATGCCAAGGTATGCTAACAGTTTTCCTACTTCATGTTCCTGGTGCTAATCTATGCTAACACATTTTCCGGTTTATAGTCTTGCATAGCTCTCAACTCTCACGCTTGACCGTGTGACACACAGCATTTCATCAATTGCACACGCTCACACGCATTACTTTGAAAATCTCAATCTTACAATGAAAATCTCACTCTTGAAACGCACGCGTACGGACGCTTCACGTCATGGCGGAACCAATTTGCGGTACAATGGTTTCCGCACGTCCAGTAGTAGCGGTAACACAGCTGCAAGGACCGGCGCCGCGCAAACAAGGTTCCCTCATCCAAAGAGAAACACTTCTACGGTCCGTGTTGTGTGCGAATTAAATGAGCACCCCACCCCCCCCCCCCCCCCCCCCCCGTTGGACCGTCTTCAATCGAACAACAGCAGCCCCCCCCCCCCCCCCCCGTCAACAATCTCACTCTCAACAATCGTCAAAAGTTGAGAGGTATGGTCTTTGTGTAACATCAAGCGAACGTTTACGTTAGATGTTTGTGCAAAGCGATGCTCACAGCTTCTTCTGGCTGTCTTTAGCTAACACTAAGGTGTAATTATTGCACGTTGCACTGGGAGTCTGACCAGTTGTCATGAAACCAGTTCACCTGAAACTAATGGTCCCACCAGACCAGGCCCGCTTCATGCCCTTCTTAATGAGCCTGGGAAAAGTTCCCCTGCTCCCGTGGGCAGAACTAGATGACCCAGTGGACGCAGTGTGCCCTGGGGGGTCGGGGAGGGGGTGTCTTCACGTCGTCCCTCCTTTGTCCGCATGTCTGGAGCGCTGAATGTGAGGAACGGTGATTTATGACTGAGCCGAGGAAGCTGCGGCAGAGAAGACGGCCGCCTGTCCCCGTTTCTCTTGACGCGCCGCAATCCTCTTTGCTCCCAAAATCTGGGTTAAATGCAAATTGATCCAAGCGATACCAGACAATAATTACCGTCCGACTTATGTGTGTGTGCAGCAGAGCAGAAGAGAGCTCAATAAGACCTGGATGTGTCTGCACTGTAGGCCCCGTCCAAGTCAATCCACTGCGGTCATTAACAAAGGACACGGCGTCCGCAGGGACCGCCGTGTTTTAACCTCACAGTGTCCCCCTGTGGGCTAAGAGAGAGAACCGTTTCATGAAAGAATCTGATCCAGGCTGTTTGACATAATTCAAATACTTCTGGATTCCAGACAGACATATGTTTAATTTCAATTATATATCTGAATAAAATTTGGATTTAGACTGCCAGAACCAAAGTAGGTTATTAAGGTTGCTATGGATCTATCTGGGTTCATTTAACCCAACACAAGTCCCAAAAATCTGAATGTTTCTATCTCATTTTCATGAAGAAATTGATAGTTATGGTCGGCACCTTGTCAACAATCTCCAGCACTGATTGACTCAGTTTTTAGGAGATCTGGTTCCCCGGGTCGAGTTTCTTATACATGAGATCTTCTCTGGTCTGGAAACCCGAGGTTTCAGTATTGTTGTTAAACATTTTTATCTCTTATCTCAAACTAACAGTTTTATTTGCAGCGTTCTTGAGCCTCGAGACCTGCTGTTTACCCAAAAGTTACCTCACGGTGCACAGTGTAAGACAGCAGATAGAGGTCCAGGAGCACCGGCGGTGCTGATGTGTCATTCTGGTCTGCACTTTCAGATTCAGTCAACGTTTGTTCTTCTCCTTATGAAGCAGCGTCTGATGCCAATAA